>NC_084637.1:11727977-11805477 GCF_033978795.1 Nerophis ophidion
CTGGTGTACTGTATATTAGAAATACAACAGAACTTTAAAAAAAGTTTTTTCCTGCGGTATGATTAATTGTAAACATCACAGCATATGATATTAATTGTATTTTATATACATATTTTTTTACCTTTGACATCTTAAATGTCTAAAAACGTCACGCCCCTATGAGCTGCGCGTCTACAGCTAGTAGGGGCGAAGTGTCAACCGTTCGGTTGAAATAAGCACACTGGGAATAATCTTTCGTTTTTTAATTTTTTTTGTGCAAAACAAAATGGCTCATTAATACTAAATGCGTTTGCGTTGACAGCATACAAATGGAGAAAAGAGCAAACTTTGAATGTATTGCATTATAATTGTACCAAATAGGAAAAATTGCCCCCTCCAAGATGGCCGCTACGTCGGCACGTCGCTCAGCTTGGCAGCTACGATGGTGCCATACATGTGTTTAGGACTTTCGGGCAACTTTGTTTGAATTTATTTTTTGGGTAAAAATGTGTTTTACAAGCGGTCTTCTTGGCACTTGAGGACTCAATTTAAATTTTTTTAAATGAAACTTTTTATAGGACGTCTGGTGAAAATGTCCTTCCGTTTCGTGGGCGGGTCTTTTTTTGCTACGAGACACTTTTCCGGAAATGCTTGCACGGTGAGCATCATGATGCAAGCCATGATATTTAATTTGTTTTTATAGTAAACATTGTATATTGTAAATTGTTTGTCAAATAACTAAATAACTGCTATGTTCCCAGCTTGGTGATGGCCGGACTACCGAGGAAGTTACAGGCCTGCCTGGTGGTCATCGCCGGGATTTTGACCTGCTGCTGCACTGGTACAGTACACTTTTTAAAACATCGAAAAGTAATGTTTTGTGGAGCAATTTATTCACTCTAGTTGGTTTTGAACCGGTATTTTAAAGTCACATACAACACATGCTGGTTTTACAGCTACAAAATCCAAAACACAGTGGGCACGTTGTGTAAATCGTAAATAAAAACAGTATACAATGATTTGCACATCCTTTTCAACTTATATTCAACTGAATAGACTGCAAAGAAAATATATTTAACGCTCCAACTGGTAAACGTTGTTATTTTTTGCGAATATTAGCTCATTTGCGATGTGATGCCTTCAACATGTTTAAACAAAGCTAGCACAAGTGGCAAAAAACACTGAGAAAGTGGAGGAATGCTCATCAAACACTTATTTGGAACATCCCACAGGTGAACAGGCTAATTGGGAACAGGTGGGTGCCATGATTGGGTATAAAAAGCAGTTTCCATGAAATGCTCAGTCATACACAAACAAGGATGGGGCGAGGATCAGCACTTTGAACAAATGCATGAGCAAATTGTAGTTTAAAGGCCTACTGAAATGAGATTTTCTTATTCAAACGGGGATAGTGAAGTGAAGTGAATAATATAACCGAATATCTAATTTTTACATTTAAACCAGTGTGTGTGGCACTGGGAGCAGGTGGGTAAAGTGTCTTGCCCAAGGACACAACGGCAGTGATTTGGATGGGGGAAGCGGGGATCGAACCTGCAACCCTCAAGTTGCTGGCACGGCCGCTGAACCAACCGAGCTATAGCGCTATATATACTGCTATATAAGAGGTCCATTCTATGTGTCATACTTGATCATTTCGCGATATTGCCATATTTTTGCTGAAAGGATTTAGTAGAGAACATCGACGATAAAGTTCGCAACTTTTGGTGGCTAATAAAAAAAGCCTTGCCTTTACCGGAAGATGTGCGCGTGATGTCACTGGTTGTAGGGCTCCTCACATCCTCACATTGTTTATAATGTGAGCCTCCAGCAGCTAGAGCTATTCGGACCGTGAAAGCGTCAATTTCCCCCATTAATTTGAGCGAGGATGAAAGATTTG
This sequence comes from Nerophis ophidion, assembly GCF_033978795.1. NCBI lineage: Eukaryota > Metazoa > Chordata > Actinopteri > Syngnathiformes > Syngnathidae > Nerophis > Nerophis ophidion. The sequence goes on from NC_084637.1 coordinate 11,729,854, forward strand.
TGGATGAGGAAATTTAAAAGTGACGGACCAGAAAAAAAAGAAAAAAAAAAGCGATTCAGATGTTTTTAGACACATTTACTAGGATAATTCTGGGAAATCCCTTATCTTTCTATTGTGTTGCTAGTGTTTTAGTGAGTTAAATAGTACCTGATAGTCGGAGGGGTGTGTCCACGGGTGTCTTGACGCCAGTCTCTGAGGGAATTAGTCACGGCAGCTGCAGCAGGACAGAAGCTCCGCTGATCTCCGGTAAGAGGCGACTTAGTTCCACAATTTTCTCACCGAAAACTGCCGGTTGACATGTAGTCGGGATCCATGTTCGCTTGACCGCTCTGATCCATAGTAAAGCTTCACCTTCATGAATTTTAAACAAGGAAACACCGTGTGTTTGTGTGGCTGAAGGCTAAAGCTTCCCACCTCCATCTTTCTACTTTGACTTCTCCATTATTAATTGAACAAATTGCAAAAGATTCAGCAACACAGATGTCCAGAATACTGTGTAATTATGCGATGAAAAGAGACTACTTTTAGAAGCAAGTGGTGCTGCGCTAATATGTCCCCTCCAACCCGAGACGTCACGTGCACGCGTCATCATTCCGCGACGCTTTCAACAAGAAACTCTGCGGGAAATTTAAAATTGCAATTTAGTAAACTAGTACGATGACGCGTGCGTTTGACGTCTCGGGTTGTAGCGGACATTATTTTCCAGCCCGGTCCAAGCTATAAGTAGTCTGCTTTAATCGCATAATTACACAGCGTTTAGCCACACAAACACAGCCGGTGTTTCCTTGTTTAAAATTCACGAAGGTGAAGCTTTACTATGGATCAGAGCGGTCAAGCGAACATGGATATGAACATGTCAACCGGCAGTTTTCGGTGAGAAAATTGTGGTAATAAGTCGGCTCTTACCGGAGACATCAGCGGAGCTTCCGCCCTGCTCCCGTGACTAATTCCCTCAGAGACACTGGGTCAACACACATGTGGCCACACCCCTCCGACTTTCAGGTACTATTTAATCTCACTAAAACACTAGCAACACAATAGGCAGATAAGGGATTTTCCAGAATTATCCTAGTAAATGTGTCTAATAACATATGAATCGCTCCCACTGCAATCGCCTTTTTTTTTTAAGCTTTTTTTTTTCTTTCTAGTCCTTCACTCTAAATTTCCTCATCCACGAATCTTTCATCCTCGCTCATATTAATGGGGAAATTGTCGCTTTCTCGGTCCGAATAGCTCTAGCTGCTGCTGGCTATGATTGTAAACAATGTGAGGATGTGAGGAGCCCTACAACCTGTGACGTCACGCGCACATCGTCTGCTACTTCCGGTACAGGCAAAGCTTTTTTTATTAGGCGACCAAAGGTTACGAACGTTATCGTCGATGTTCTCTACTAAATCCTTTCAGCAAAAATATGGCAATATTGCCAAATGATCAAGTATGACACATAGAATGGACCTGCTATCCCCGTTTAAATAAGAAAATCTCATTTCAGTAGGCATTTAATGTTCTTGATAATGACACCATATTTGTTGTAAAAGTTATATTATCCATCCATCCATCTTCTTCCGCTTATCCGAGGTCGGGTCGCGGGGGCAACAGCCTAAGCAGGGAAACCCAGACTTCCCTCTCCCCAGCCACTTCGTCTAGCTCTTCCCGGGGGATCCCGAGGCGTTCCCAGGCCAACCGGGAGACATAGTCTTCCCAACGTGTCCTGGGTCTTCCCCGTGGCCTCCTACCGGTTGGACGTGCCCTAAACACCTCCCTAGGGAGGCGTTTGGGTGGCATCCTGACCAGATGCCCGAACCACCTCATCTGGCTCCTCTCGATGTGAAGGAGCAGCGGCTTTACTTTGAGTTCCTCCCGGATGGCAGAGCTTCTCACCCTATTTCTAAGGGAGAGCCCCACCACACGGCGGAGGAAACTAATTCGGCCGCTTGTACTCGTGATCTTATCCTTTCGGTCATGACCCAAAGCTCATGACCATAGGTGAGGATGGGAACGTAGATCGACCGGTAAATTGAGAGCTTTGCCTTCCGGCTCAGCTCCTTCTTCACCACAACGGATCGGTACAACGTCCGCATTACTGAAGACGCCGCACCGATCCGCCTGTCGATCTCACGATCCACTCTTCCCCCACTCGTGAACAAGACTCCTAGGTACTTGAACTCCTCCACTTGGGGCAGGGTCTCCTCCCCAACCCGGAGATGGCATTTCCGCCCTTATATATGTAAAAAAAAAACCTGCATTTTGACACAGCAAAATGCAATGTGACTGTAGCACCCGGATGCTGCACTTAACAGGGCCTAAATGGTGAGTGTGCGAATGGATTATAAACCCACTTAATACTTACTGTAATGGTTACAATTCACAAAAAAAGGGAGAGAAGAAGAGGAAAATACATATTTTCCTATTTGATGAGTGCAAAATGTCAGTCATCAATTTGGTACAAGTCACTGTCAAAATGTGTAAGTATCGTAGCAACACATCTACCTTCTTTTCAGGATCAACCATTTTCAAAAAGGTGGGTGATGAAGTTGTCCTTAGGCCTAATGCGGCTCCTGAGGACGTAAAAAGCATCGTGTGGTATCACGGACAAAACATCGCCATCGAGTGGGACGGACAAACCACGGAGGTGTATCGCCAGTTCAAAAGTAAGTAATCACATTTTTAAAGTCAAATAGAGGTTGAATGCTTACCTCATGTGTCTTAAAGACCGCACGAGGCTGAACCACGCCAACGGGGAGTTGACCATCACAGGGTTGATGCAGATTGACAGCGGCTCGTACTCAGCCGAGATCAACTTCGACTCCACTGCACCGACTAATCTCACTGTTCTATGTAAGTGGAAAAGCAGCACATACTTTGTTTGCTGCGGGAGAACATCAAGGGGAAAAGAAGGTGAAGCTCTTGTTGCTTTTTCATTAGCGCCCGTCCCTGAGCCTACTATCCAAAAGTCCTGTGACGCTGAGATGACTGAGTGCACTTTGACGTGTGCTGGCAACACCGCAGGTGCCGAACCCGTCATTTACACCTGGAAGTTTGGCGAGTCCGTGAAAACCAACTTGTCCAAAGACTACAAAGTTCAAAAAGTACTTTGCTGCAAATGAAACCATGTATTATCAAAGATGCTAAATGTGAAACACTCACCTCTCAGGACAGTTTGGGCGAAGGCGAGATCAGCTGCCAGCTGCAGAATCCAGTCAGCAAAAATGTCAGCCCGTCTACTCCCAACCCGTTTCACACTGGCGGAGAGGGCATGAAGCTCAACGCGGGACTGACGGTCTTCATCTGTCTGCTGACTGCAGTGGTGCTGCTGGTGCTCTTACACAAATGTAGAACAGGTGAGAGATCAGGACCATTACACCTCTAAAGTCCCATTGATAAAGATGCCGTTTTTCAGGGAAAAATAGGGCCCCGAGGTTGCACAAAAATGCAGAAAAGTGACTAAGAAAGTAATATTGCTAGTGAAGTGACACTCAAGTGCATGTTTGTTTTTTTATTCGATAACATTGTTAAACTGTTGTACAAAGATTTTAATCTACAGTTAAAAGATTTTAATGAAAGGGGTCCGAATATGCAAAACCAACTTTTCTTTCCTTTTTGTGTGTATTTGGGCTCACAATAGATCTCGAAAATTCATAATCAAACTTTTGAAGCATGGCAGAGATATTAAAGGGGAACATTATCACCAAACCTATGCAAGCGTCAATATATACCTCGATGTTGCAGAAAAAGACCATGTATTTTTTTAACCGATTTCCGAACTCTAAATGGGTGAATTTTGGCGAATTAAACGCCTTTCTGTTTATCGCTCTTGTAGCGATGACGTCAGAACTTGACGTCACCGAGGTAATACACCCGCCATTTTCATTTTCAAAACATTATTAAAACCGGGTCTCAGCTCTGTTATTTTCCGTTTTTTCGACTATTTTTTGGAACCTTGGAGACATCACGCCTCGTCGGTGTGTTGTCGGAGGTTGTAACAACACTAACAGGGAGGGATTCAAGTTGCACCACTGGCAAGAAATCTGCCGCCAGACCCCCATTGAATGTGCCAGAGTGTTTGCACATTTTACCGGCGATGCTAAGGCAGACATGGCACAGAGATGTATGGATAACCTGCAGATGCATTTGCAACGATTAAGTCAACGAAATCACAAAGTTGAATTTTGTTGATGTTGTTGACTTATGTGCTAATCAGAAATATTTGGTCGCAGCATGACTGCCAGCTAATCGATGCTAACATGCTACGCCAATCGATGCTAACATGCTATTTACGCTAGTTGTATGTACATTTGAAACTAGATACCCACATTTAATGCAAAACAAACACTTACCAATCGACATATTTAAGTTGCTCCAGTGTCACAAGATGTGAAAGTCCTGATCGTTTGGTCCGCACATTTTACCGGCGATGCTAATAAGGCAGCCATGCTATGGGCCACTTCATTAGGTACACCTATGCTATGGCCGAATAGCGTCAATAGCTATTTGCTCAATAGCTTCAGTTTCTTCTTCAATTTTGCTTTCGCTATCTGCCTCCATACTCCGACCATCTGTTTCAATACATGCGTAATCCGTTGAATCGCTTAAACCGCTGAAATCCGAGTCTGAATCCGAGCTAATGTCGCTATATCTATCTGTGGTAACCGCCATGTTGTTTGTATTGGCAGCACTGTATGACGTCACAGGGAAATGGACAGTCGCATCGCAAATAGCGAAAATCAAAAACTTTAAAGCTTTTTTTAGGGATATTCCGGGAAGTGTAAAATTTTGAAAAAAACTTTGAAAAGTAAAACAAGCCACTGGGAACTGATTTTTATTGTTTTTAACCCTTTTGAAATTGTGATAATGTTCCCCTTTAATAAAACAATTTTGCTTCTTCAAAGCATTTTATTGACATGTTTTGCTTTAGTTACATCGGCAGATATCGGCATATAAGGTAGATGTTAACCAGGAGAGCTTTGCCCAAGTCCGCCATTTTTATTCAGTTGTTTATTCAAAGTTGAGTCAATAAGTTCCTTATTTTTCTTTACACTCTTGTTATGTGGCAGGCTGGCTCGTACATGCATATGCATGATACAATCCTCTGCTGTAGACATTTTTAGTAAAAAGTAGCGTATAGTTTTAACTTGTATATATGTCTGCAAACTCCAAATGGAAGCGCTTAAAACTACAACATGGCTGATGGGGTGGAGACGCAGTTAAAAGGGGCTTAGTTGGGAGGAGAATGTTTGGCACGTAAATAAGAGCGCCCAAAAAAGGTGTTTTCTGAAGAGATGGTCAGAAAGCGGCTTGAAGATTTTTTTTCAAATTTGTTTTTTTCTTATGAATGAATGAAATAAGTTTATTCCGGTCATATAATCATTCAAATCAATCAACCATTTTGTGTGATCAGTTTTACAGTACATGTTATACGTAAGCAATCATACACATTTACACACAAAAGAAAAGAAAAATACAACCGAAAAAGGAATAGGCTGAAGCCAAAGCTTATATTTGCCTCTCCTATACCTTCACTGAAAATAAGATTGCCTGGAACATCAACGTTAAAAAAAAAATCTATGGGATGAAAGTAATTACTATATTTTATAGCTTTCAATTATTTCACCTTTCAAGGTTTTCTTAAACCTTAAGAAGTGCATGTTTTCAGTTCATCACTGACCTTGTTCCACCATTTAACTTCTAAAACTGTAATACATTTGTATTTTATATTCGATCTCGCTTTACTTACTTAAAAAATCAATATCCCCCGTAAATTATAGTTTTCTCCTCTTAAATGAAATAGCCTAAGAATACAAGCGGGAAGGCTGTTGTTCTTTACCCGAAACATGATTTCCATTGTTTTTAAAAACAAAATGTCTGAAAATTTTAATACATTTGAACTTATAAAAAATGGATTGGTATGTTCATAGTAGCACACTTTGTGTATTATTCTATTGACCCTTTTTTGAAGTTTTATTATTTGGTGTATGTTTGTTTTATAAACATTTCCCCAAATTTCAACACAATACGATAAATATGGAAAAATAAAAGAATAATACAACTTATGCAGGCATTTCTTATTCAGCATGTGTCTTACTTTATAAAGAATAGCAATATATTTGGATATTTTTCCCTTTATATATCCAATATGCGGTTTCCAAGACAGTTTATGATCAATTATTATTCCCAATAATTTAGTTTCATATACTCTATCAATTTCCACTTGATTTAATGAAAATTTCGCTTCACAATTTGTCCTTGCACCACTAAACACCATAAATTTAGTTTTCTTATCATTTAATGATAACTTATGAATATCAAATAATTTTTTTAGCTGAATTAATTCAACCTCTATTATCCTCAACAGTTCCTTCAAGTCTTCTCCTGAACAATACACATTTGTATCGTCTGCAAACATAATACATTTGAATTTATTAGATACTGAACAAATATAATTTAGGTAAAGTATAAATAACTTAGATCCTAATACCGAGCCTTGTGGAACCCCACAAGATGATCAGTACAACATCATTTATGCAGCATTTTGAACAAAGGACCACCATTACATGAAAGACCACATTACATGAGACCCCAAGGACGTGTTGTAAGGCAGACTTTTCTGGTGGCAGCGCAACAAAGAAGAGGAAAATGAAATTAGTAGAGATGTCCCAAACATTGTTGGCCTCCGATCCCGATCCAATTTCGAGTGCTGATGCGACGCTTTTAAAATAGATTATAGAACTTAAAATGTTTTATTGCCGGTAAGTAAACACATTAACACATTTTCATAAAGCATACATTTAAAATCAGTGTGTTTGGCCCACCGCCCATTGGCAGATTTTCACTTTGGCTCTTGGAGGCAAAAAGTTTGGGAACCCCTGATCTAGATCGATTCATCTCTAGAAAGTAGTCATAATAAAATGCTCCAAAAGCGAAGACACGCTGAGCGGCTGCATGCTTTGTCCCAAGTCACTCAAACGCCGCAACCATCATTAAGGCTGAAGATTGTATCTTTTGAACATGTGATCGGGTCTGCTCCTAATTGAATCCACAGGGATATGAGGATTAGTTCTTCATTTTATTGCCACAACAAACTTCACTTAACTTGCTTGTTTTCTTACAAAATGACATCTGGATCTGTGATGTATTTTAATACGTCTGTTAATTTCACGCAGGCATGTGGTTCTTCCGAAAAGGTAAGCATGAGTTAGCATTTTGCTTGTACTGAACACAATTTTTTTAATATATATTTGTTTGTTTTTAATCCTGACAGAGTCCAATCCGTGGGAAGCAGGTTAGTATCAAACATATTTTTTCCTTAAAATGTATGGTAATCCCTTGTTTGCTACATGTAATCGGGTTCGGCCTTGACAGTAGTAAATACATTTCCACGTAACCGGATTCTTATTCATAAATGGAAATCTTTTCAGAGTTAATAGTTTCTAAAATTGTTTTCTAAAGATTAATTGTTCTTTTATCAATGTGGCATGTAAACAATGGCTCCATCGGGATGAAAATTGAAGTCCCCTTTGGTAAAAACTTGTATTTCTACTGTATTGTGATCACTGCAACATATTAGAAAATACATGATGAATAAGACCTTAATAACTTATCTTAAGACTTAATTTAGGCCAAAAATATGTCAAATTTGCCCTAAAACATGATTGAGTGAATTTGTAAAGTTGTAAACACTAAGTGGCGAAACTGAACTTATGTCTATTTCTAAACAAAATGTTGAGGCAGGTTGGCCAAATACAAAAGAGCAGAGTTGGGCAAAAAATTATAACGATCAATCATTTTTCTATTGAGCATTTGTACTCCAGAATATAGATTAGTTCAAAATTTTATTAACTTACTGATTAAACAACTTGGTTTGTTATTTACTCAGCATGTTTTTTTTCAGATAAACAATAAAATATTATAAAAATATTGAAACTTTTTACTCAACAGTGAAACAAATGTAGCCAAACATGAACTAGTCTGCAGTCCTGGGTGTTTCTGCAGGGATGCAATACACAAATGAAGACTTTTTAATATGTAAATATTACTATTTTCAAATTATGATGGGACATATGCTGTTAACATCATTGTTAGTGCTATACTGCAAATCTGCATCATGTTTTATAACAATATACCCTGCAAATTAGCTAGTTTCAAGTTAAACTAAACTGCTATTATGCTATGTGTGCTGGCAACAGTAGGAAGCGTTGCAGCCTCCTCTTTTCCTTTTAATCACTTGTGGAGTACATTTTGAAAAGAACACATTAGTTGTTTAAACGTGTTCTGGCGATTCATTCCCCATTGGAATGCAGGCACCACCTGCATATGCACATGAATTAGAGGGCTGCAGAAATGTAATTGTGCTTTAAAGGTACGTGAGTAGAATCATTACACCAAATAACGCTATATTTTTGTATTTTGTCATTTAATATAAATGTTTCACATAAACAATTTAATGATCTACTGTACGGTTTATTAGTTTATGGATTCATGCTTTTGGTTTCCAGGAAATAAACAAGCATAACCTATTAAATCATACATTTGATTATTTGTCATTTAGTATAGATGTTTCACACTACAAATTACAATAAAGCATTGTTTAGGGCAGTGGTTCTCAACCTTTTTTCAGTGATGTACCCCTACTGAACATTTTTTTAAATCAAGTACCCCCTAATAACAGCAAAGCATTTTTAGTTGAAAAATAAATCAAATACAGCACTATCAGTTTCTGATTTATTAAATTATATAACAGTGCAAAATATTGCTAATTTGTAGTAGTCTTTCTTGAACTATTTGGAAAAAAAATATAAAAGTAACTAAAAACTTGTTGAAAAATAAACAAGTGATTCAATTATAAATAAATATTTCTGCACATAGAAGTAGTCATCAACTTAATGTGTCCTTTTTGGGGATTGTAATAGAGATTCATCTGGATTCATGAACTTAATTCTAAACATTTCTTCACGAAAAAATAAACCTTTAACATCAATATTTATGGAACATGTCCACAAAAAATCTAGCTGTCAACACTGAATATTGCATTGTTGCATTCCTTTTCACAGTTTATGAACTTACATTCATATTTTGTTGAAGTATTATTCAATAGATATATTTATAAATTATTTTTGAATTGTTGCTATTTTTATAATATTTTTAAAAAATCTCACGTACCCCTTGGCATACCTTCAAGTACCCCCAGGGGTATGCGTACCCCCATTTGAGAACCACTGGTTTAGGGTAACTATTGTACTCAGGTGAAATATGATTTTAATTGCGCAATTACATTTCTGCATTCCTTGGATTGATGTACATGCGCAGAAGCAGGGGATGCATGAATTCCAACGGGGAGCATGTCTCGCCAAAAAACTTTGTCTCTGGCACTGTACATGCCTCGCACATTGGCTTGATTTGCCCTGAATCACTTTGGCGACCCAAAGCACGAATCTCTTCGATAGCCTCATCTTTGGAGGATAACTCAAAGTTAAGGCTGACTTAAATATTGCTGCCCTCAATTGCACCTTAAGCTCCAAATTCACTCTGGTTTTTTTTTAACTTACAACTACAAGTGCAGAGGGAAAAAGCCTACTATGATTGGTTGTTGTGACGGACATATCTTCCATGTTTGATCGAGTTGATTTGCTAATAGCACATATTGACTTGAAATGTAACACCATCATATATTCGACCAGTCTTAAAGTAGATTCATGCTCCAAAGAATATCTGAATTATAGAATTTTCCCCTCTCGTCCACCACAGACTTCTGGAGGAAGACGGAGAGGCAACGTAAGTTTCAGGTGGTGTGTATTTTAATTTTTTTAAAAGGTTTTAAAATCTAACAAAAAACTCAATATTCAAAGGCGAAGACGCTCTTGAATCAAACGGCAGAACAAGCCATCAAGAAAAAGCACAAACAGAAGAAGGTACTCTATTGCTTTAAAGAAACACTATTTTAAAGGGGATTTGCTTTTTTTTGTTTGTTTTGTCTATTATTCATAATCCCTATATAAGAAAATAACATGGTTTTTTTTTCATGCATTCTCTTTCGTAATATGTAGGAAGTACGAAGTGGCAAACGACGCAGGTAATGGGAGTACCACTCTAATATGCTCTCCAAAAAAAATAAATAAATAAACTGCCGAACAATACTCCATTTACATCTCGTGACCTGAATGTTGACTAGTTATTAGCGATATTGTTATAAGCACTAAAGCCTAGGAACTACTTTTAGCCACGCCATACCTACTCAGTGGCCTAGTGGTTAGAGTGTCCGCCCTGAGATCGTAAGGTTGGGAGTGATTATGGCCGAGTCATACCAAAGACTTTAAAAAAATGGGACCCATTACCTCCCTGCTTGGCACTCAGCATCTAGGGTTGGAATTGGGGGTTGAAGCACCATAAATGATTCCCGGGCGTGGCACCGCTGCTGCCCACTGCTCCCCTCACTTCCCAGGGGGTGAACAAGTGGATGGGTCAAATGCAGAGGACAAATTTCACCACACTTAGTGTGTGTGTGTGTGTGACAAACATTGGTACTTTAACTTTAAATAATCTTAGAGATAACTAGCTTATATAGCTATTGACATACTGAGGCGGCGAGCTGCTACATCCCCTCTGAGTTGGTGGAAGTTAATCATTTATATCATGCCTCTCACTTGTATTGTGGAAGTTTGTGGCCATGAGCCGAGAAGTTGCTCAACTTTAATATTCAACTCAGACCCGGAGATGGCGAGAAAAACACGGACACGCTTTTTTTATTTTACTTCAGTGATTATGATTAAATCTTCATCTTAACGGGAAGATACAGTATTAACATCTTATCAGTCAGCATCACACTGGGAATTAGGGATGCGCGGATAGGCAATTATATCATCCGCAACCGCATCACCAAAGTCGTCATCCACCCGCCGTCCACCCGAACCAACATTTTATCAGGACCGTACCTGCCCGCCAACCGCCCGCTGAAATACATCGGAGGTCGACCGCCTTTACCACTCACAGAGCTATTTAAACCTGTTTCACAGAGTAATGAAGACAATTGGAGCCGCTAACGTTCTCGCGACTATCCAATAGCGTTCATCCTGATGACAAGAATATGGGCGTGCTGTGAAGCCATTGCCTTAGACACCTTCAACATGTAAGAACACATTGTTGGTCCGGCAACATGTTGTGTGCAGCTTCCGCAATTACACGTACAAGATTGAAAGGCATACTGGGTGATACAGAGTACACTGATGGTTGTGATATAAACAACTTTAACACTTACTAATATGCGCCACGCTGTGAAGCCACACAATACAAGATTGACAAACACATTTCGGGGAAAAATCCTCACAGTAACACAACATAAACGCAACACAACAAATACCCAGAATCCGTGATACATTCTGAATATATTTTACACCCCCGCGCCCCCAACCTCGCCCACCTTACCGACGCACGGGATGTGTGTGTGTGTGTGTGTGGGGGGGGGGTCGGTGGCGGTTTTTGCTGCTAGCGGGGTGTATAAAATAGTCAGGAAGTGTCATGAATACAAAGGATTCTGGGTATTTGTTGTGTTGCGTTTATGTTGTGTTACTGGGAGGATGTTCTCCCGAAATGTGTTTTTTGTTCTTAATTGGTGTGGCTTCACAGCATGGCGCATATTATTAAGAGTGTTAAAATTGTTTATATCACAACCATTAGTGTACTCTGTGTCACCCAGTATGCCTTGCAGTCGTGTGCGTGTTGCTGCGGTAGTCACACACAACATGATGCTGGACTGACAAGCAGATCGTACATGCTGTAGAAGGCGACAAAGCCAATGGCTTCATAGCACGCCCTGATACTTATTATCTGGGTGACTGCCAACAGTCATTCTAGAGAATAATAGCGTCTCCTATTGTCTTCTTCGCTTTATGACACGGGTCTTAAATGGCTCTTTGAATGGCAAAGAATACCGATCCTAGAACCATGTATATCAAATATTTCCGGATGGTTCAACCGCCACCCGCCCGAATCTAATTAAAATCAATTTTTCCGTCATGTCAACCGCCCGATGAGACCGCAAACCGCGCATCCCTACTGAGTATACATTGTACAGTAAGTGTTTGTTATATTATGTTCGTAGTTTGTATTTCGTTTTTAGCACTGAGCATTAGTGCTACTTGCTGGATCAGCTTATCACTTAGCTTATAAAAATGTATTCCCCATATTCAGGATAAAGAATGTATCGTTTGTCCCAAACTAGTCGTAGTCTAATGAAGTCTGCCATGATGAAACGATGTACAGTGGGGCAAAGAAGTATTTAGTCAGCCACCGATTGTGCAAGTTCTCCCACTTAAAATGATGACAGAGGTCTATAATTTTCATCATAGGTACACTTCAATTGTGAGAGACAGAATGTGAATAAAACAATCCTGGAATTCACATTGTAGGAATTTTAAATAATTTATTTGTAAATTATGGTGTAAAATAAGTATTTGGTCAACCATTCAAAGCTCTCACTGATGGAAGGAGGTTTTGGCTCAAAATCTCATGATACATGGCCCCATTCATTCTTTCCTTAACACGGATCAATCTTCCTGTCCCCTTAGCAGAAAAACAGCCCCAATGCATGATGTTTCCACCCCCATGCTTCACAGTAGGTATGGTGTTCTTGGGATGCAACTCAGTATTCTTCTTCCTCCAAACACGACGAGTTGAATTCATACCAAAAAGTTCTATTTTGGTTTCATCTGACCACATGGCATTCTCCCAATCCTCTGCTGTATCATCCATGTATCCATTTTGGTATAAACTCAACTCGTCGTGTTTGGAGGAAGAAGAATACTGAGTTGCATCCCAAGAACACCACACCTACTGTGAAGCATGGGGGTGGAAACATCATGCTTTGGGGCTGTTTTTCTGCTAAGGGGACAGGACGATTGATCCGTGTTAAGGAAAGAATGAATGGGGCCATGTATCGTGAGATTTTGAGCCAAAACCTCCTTCCATCAGTGAGAGCTTTGAATGGTTGACCAAATACTTATTTTCCACCATAATTTACAAATAAATTATTTAAAATTCCTACAATGTGAATTCCTGGATTTTTTTTTTCACATTCTGTCTCTCACAGTTGAAGTGTACCTATGATGAAAATTACAGACCTCCGTCTTCATTTTAAGTGGGAGAACTTGCACAATCGGTGGCTGACTAAATACTTTTTTGCCCCACTGTAGGTTCTTGAATGTCTTTTAGAGCGCTTTTTGGGCGCAATAAATGCCATGGCTACTATCATCTCCATTGTTAGCCGACTTTAGTTAGCACTTTTATTTAGGAGTTAGAAAGCATCAAAAAACGTGTGCTTGTCTTACATAAGGATTGGGATAGGCAACATTCCAAAAAAAAGTGCAGTTCCCCTTTAAGAAATGTCTTGCAGATTTTGATCTCTTTTCCTCTTTTTGCAGAGGAAGCATCAATGACATAGGTGGTCCAAAACCTTGCATTTAGCAGCAATCTGATGGTGGTTAGTGTGAGCGAGAGCCATACCATGACTGTCTACCACCTCGATTAGGCCAGGAAATCCCTATTTTGTCCTTCTCTCCCAGCAACTTCCTGGTCCCGTTTAACCCCCCCATGCCCCCATCCCCTGGATTTTGCTCTCCATGAAAAGCTATCGGGTCCATTTGACTCAAGCCTCGCGTGGCGAGTTGCATGTTACGTGAGTCAATCAAATCAAAAACACAAGAGATGATGAACATGAAGACGACGGAGTAGACATTTCTGCCAACTTTGTGCAGATATTTTAAAAAATGAGAGACATTATCTTTACCTAAAGAGCATGCAGCTTGTCACACTTCATTCACCTAATGCTTTCTGTTACTTTGAGGAAGACTGGTTAGCCAGCCTAAAAAATGTCTCAACTGGGGATGTTCCGATCAGGGTTTTATGCTGCCTATTCGGTCGATAACAATCACATGTATTACCTGTAGATTTTTTCAATATTTATGATGAACGCTATTGGCTGTGTAAGAATATTTATCCATCCATCCATCCATCATCTTCCGCTTATCCGAGGTCGGGTCGCGGGGGCAACAGCCTAAGCAGGGAAACCCAGACTTCCCTCTCCCCAGCCACTTCGTCTAGCTCTTCCCGGGGGATCCCGAGGCGTTCCCAGGCCAGCCGGGAGACATACTTATTACATAGACTTATTTATATAGTATTTTAACTTCCTTATTTTAGTTTAATAAATACAATTAATTCAAATAAAGTCAATAATACACACAAATTTTATACCAGTTCCTTATTTTAGTTTATTAAATACAAAAGGGACAAGCGGTAGAAAATGGATGGATGGAAATACAACGTTTTTGATCGACATTAAGGCATTTGCCGATCAAATGCTTACGGTGGGGCAAAAAAGTATTTAGTCAGCCACCGATTGTGCAAGTTCTCCCACTTAAAATGATGACAGAGGTCTGTAATTTTCATCATAGGTACACTTCAACTGTTAGAGACAGAATGTGAAAAAAAATCCAGGAATTCCCATTTTAGGAATTTTAAAGAATTTATTTGTAAATTATGGTGTAAAATAAGTATTTAGTCAACCATTCAAAGCTCTCACTGATGGAAGGCGGTTTTGGCTTAAAATCTCACGATATATGGCCCCATTCATTCATTCCTTGACACGGATCAACCGTCCTGTCCCCTTAGCAGAAAAACAGCCCCAAATCAGGATGTTTTCACCCCCATGCTTCACAGTAGGTGTGGTGTTCTTGGGATGCAGCTCAGAATTATTCTTCCTCCAAACACGACGAGTTGAGTTTATACCAAATAGTTCTATTTTGGTTTTATCTGACCACATGACATTCTCCCAATCCTCTGCTGTATCATCCATGTATCCATTTTGGTATAAACTCAACTCGTCGTGGAAAGAATGAATGGGGCAATGTATCGTGAGATTTTGGGCCAAAACCTCCTTCCATCGGTGAGAGCTTTGAATGGTTGACTAAATACTTATTTTCCACCATAATTTTCAAATAAATTCTATAAAATTCCTACAATGTGAATTTCTGGATTTTTTTTTCACATTCTGTCTCTCACAGTTGAAGTGTACCTATGATGAAAATTACAGACCTCTGTCATCATTTTAAGTGGGAGAACTTGCACAATCGGTGGCTGACTAAATACTTTTTTGCCCCACTGTATATGTGAACCGGCCAATATTAACTGCTGCCCGATCGATTGGCACATACCTAGTTAAGACTAGGGATGTCCGATAATATCGAACTGCCGATATTATCGGCCGATAAATGCTTTAAATTGTAATATCAGAAATTATCGGTATTGGTTTCAAAATGATCGGAATCTGTTTCAAAAATTAAAATGTATTACTTTTTAAAACGCCATTGTGTACACGGATGTAGGGAGAAGTACAGAGCACCAATAAACCTTAAAAGCACTTCCTTTGTGTGCCGGCCCAGTCACATAATATCTACGGCTTTTCACACACACAAGTGAATGCAAGTCATACTAGCTCAACAGCCATACAAGTCACACTGAGTGTGGCCGTATAAACAATTAATTTACCACTGTTACAAATATGCGCCACACTGTGAACCCTCACCAACAAGAATGACAAACACATCCGCACCGTAACACAATATAAACACAACACAACAAAAACCCAGAACCACTTGCAGCATTAACTCTTCCGGGACGCTACAATATACACCCCCTGCTACACCTTCCCCCACCTCAACCTCCTCATGCTCTCTCAGGGAGCGCATGTCCCAAATTCCAAGCTGCTGTTTTGAGGCATGTAAAAAAAAAAAAAATGCACTTTGTGACTTCAATAATAAATATGGCAGTGCCATGTTGGCATTTATTTCCAATAACTAGAGTTGATTTATTTTGGAAAACCTTGTTACATTGTTTAATGCATCCAGTGGGGCATCACAACAAAATTAGGCATAATCATGTGTTAATTCCATGACTGTATACATCGGTATCGGTTGATATCGGAATTGGTAATCAAGATTTGGACAATATCGGATATCGGCAAAAAAGCCATTATCGGACATCTCCAGTCTCAACCATAAGCATTTACGCAATACAACAGGTTTTCTCACTTGGGAAGCGTTATACATGTCATATATTTTATGATGATATCAGACATGCTAAAAACCTATGGTGCAGTAGTTAGTGACACTATGTTGTGATTCACAGGATATGGGTTTGAGTCCTGTTAAGAACCGTTTTATTTAACACGTATTATAATAAAAGTGTTTTGAAGGTCTAGTCTGTTACACAAAAGACTGTATCCGTACCAGTTTGCCTACCGCAGCAACAGAGAGCACAGACAACGCGGTCTCCACAGACTGACACTCTGTACTCACACATCTGGATAACAACATAGTTCAGTATTCAATACTGTCATTCCTTTAAAACCATTTACAAACCTTGGGCACCATCAACCTTTGTCAATGGACAAAGAAATTTCTGATCAAGAGACCACATCATGTTAGTTCAGGACATACCTGTTCCTCTGCTTTCATACTCAAAACAAGCATACCACAGGGCTATGTGCTTGGTCGCTTCCTCTATTCCCTCTTCACCCACGTCTTTACACCTGTGCATGTATCCAACTCCATTACAACATTTGCAAATGACACTTGGGGGGATTGGTCTCATCAGTAATGCAATTAGACAGCCTACAGGTTGGGGGTAGATGTTCTACCCCCAGCCTACAGGCTGGGGGTAGAGGTTCTACCCCCAGCCCACAGGTTGGGGGTAGAACATCTGGCTGCTTGGTGTGAGGAATAGGATAACTTGCTACTTAAAATTCCCTCAAAATTATAGAACTCATTGACTTCAGAAAGTTAAGAGGCACATCAAAGTCCAATCAATGTAACTCAATGGGTTGGCTGTATAACAAGTCTTCAGAATTAAATTTTTGGTATTCACATAATTGAGAACCTCTCCTGGTCCTTCAACCTGGTCAAGAGGGTTCATCAGCGGTTCCCTTTTCCAGAAATGACTAAGGATGCACCTCAAGGATACTCAATTGAGAGCAATTCAACCATCTGTGTCAGTCTGTTAAGGGAACTACACTGTAGCAGACCAAGCGGTCTGGCGAAAAAAATCATATATCACTCTACTTACAGCCATTGAGGATGTTGAGAAGAAACATTGCATGCATCAAACGCACAACATCCTCAAGGAGACCTCAGACCCTGCCCACGGTCTGTTCACCCTCCTGGACTAAATCTAGCAGGAACAGATTTTCCCCAGAACTATCACTGCAATTTGTCTTTTAATTGATTTAATGGCGATTTGTGCAGAAAATTAAAACCCCTCTATTTTTACCTTTTTTACCTGGAAATCTATATATTTCAAAACAACTGTTGATATGGTATGACGAAAGCTTGGACATGGAAAGAAGGGAATCATGCCTAGTTCAGAATTGTCACGTGAACTTGAGACAATACAAGGAAATCCTGCGGTGTCAGTCAGCATACCTTACGCAGGCTGACACTACGACTACATCAGTACAGTGTGCTGTCCTGCAGCATCCGTGTGAGGAGGGAATGCACTGATAACAGAGGGGGGGAAAGAGACCATTGTCAATTAACAATTGTATAATTGTGCACATCTGATATTTTTTAATTGAATGCATCGGTCTTCATTTCCACACTGACCCGCTTTTAACGTTTTTCTCTTGCATTTACTTTGCATTTGATACTGAAATATTTTTTGTTTCAATGCACTTTTGACAAATCAAAAATAGACACTAAACAGTTAAGCCGCAATTAAAATGGATTAATAAAAAAAACCAAATAGTCTTCTAAATAATAAAGATGGTGTTTTTGTTGCACACACACCAAGACTGGTTCATGACTGCAGCTGAAGAAGTAACTGGCACACAAAACAAGCAATCATCGCTGAGGGGTGCAGATCAAAACACTGCATGGAAAACATAAACAAGTGCAGCTGAACAAACAATACATTGACTTGAAGTTAAAATATGTACCTCTACTTGCTTTGAAACCACCAATTTGAAGGCAGTAACTTCTCCTGGGAATGGTAGAAATCAACACGGGTGAGACCAAGATTATCATTACTACAGTTTAATCCATTTATTCTGGAAATGTACAAAAAAAAGTTTTACAGCAATCAGACAAGTTCACAGGATATTTTTTATCAGCAATATTGTAACATCAGTTTATATTTTTCATATTCCAGATGATTATCATTATATTCAAAAATGCATATAAAGTAATTGTTATATCAAAACCTGCAAATACTTCTTATTGCATATGTAAGTACATAAATGATCCTTTCGTGTTGTCTCTTCCTATCATTGTGAAGCAGAATTCACCAAGCGTTGGCTTGTTCATCCACTAATAGGGAACTTAAGCTGTGTTTAAACCGTCGATAGACAGGTTAGTTTTACCCTACTGATGAAGCGTTGTTGCAATTTCCATGATTTATCTAGCACAAGTGCTTTCGGGCGTCAAAGCCAACAGGGTAAGTCAAAATTTTAAAAAGAAAACTTCCTATATGGCTGAATAGGGATGTGTTCCAGGAACAAATACATAAAACAGCTTAAAAATCATTACATTGAATTAAAATGATTAACAAGAGTATTTTGTTAGTGCTGCTGGGAAAATAAGTGATTTTTAAAGCAATGATTTAGAAACAAATCGTGATTTAGCAAGGTGTTTAGTCGTGTCCTCATAATCAAATCTTTTGTTTGCTGTACCTAAATCAGGAGGACAACCAAATCCAAAATCAGCCCAGCCTGACCTTCGTTGGGGGGGGGGGTCCCACAACACTGGAGCTTGGTGTCATTAAAAGTGCGTTAAAACAAGGTGAAACTTTTCGTACCTGACACTTGTACCAGCCGGCTTGTGAGGCACTTACGCACGATTAGGACTCATTCAAATGAGTGAGAGGATCCTAACAAGTCCTGTATGTGGACAATGTTATGTCTTGGCATTGTTGCTGCTGGACAAAGGTTCTACCTCAGCAGTGATGTTGCTGAGCTCAAACGGTTTGGACTGTGGGCCGGCGCCGTCTTGTTTCTTGGGCTGGCTTCTAAAGTGACGGAAGATGACGACAGCGGCACTTACACAGTAGACGACAGTGAGCAGGGCGAAGTAAATGAAGTACACCAGGAACTGGGGAAAAAAACAGAGCACTAATCAGGATATAATGTTCCGTTAATTGACTTTAAAGTTGCTGTATGTCGCAGAAAGGAACAGCAATCCCGCAATCTTGCTGGTCTACACCGCACTGATTTAACTTATAGTTGTGACGAATAGGAATTTTTAAAATAGGTTTTCTTAAAGCACTATTGGTAATATGGTAGCAGTTGTTGGTTTTAAAAATATATATATATTTTGAGCAAATGACATATAGCAGCATTAAGTATTTCATCAAACCCTCCATCCAGTCACAGAATACATACTGACTAATAAGTAGGGATGGGCTGATGGATCAGGCCACACATTAATATTGGTCTATTTTTTTTTTTAAACTACACAATCACCATTGCCGATAAACCGATTAATACAATTTAGTGCCAATCACAAATGTCGATCCCATTTGGCAGAGACTATTTATTTTTAGTCGCCCAGCTGACAAGCGGGTAGCACCTAATAATGCAGGGGTAGGGAACCTATGGCTCTAGAGCCAGATGTGGCTCTTTTGATGACTGCACCTGGCTCTCAGATAAATCTTAGCTGACATTGCTTAACACGATAAGTAATGAATAATTCAGCTGGTAATCACAGTGTCAAAAATAACGTTACAAAAACAAACCATTCTCATGCATTTTCATCCATCTATCCGGTTTCTACCGCACCTGTTCAAGAAGTCGGATTAATGGTAAGAAATATTTTATTTATTTTTGGTTAGCCTCAGAATAACAGTGTTATTAAAAAGAATAAGAGACGTATTATACTCTAAACATGTTGATCCTTCTTAAAATGCACGCATGTAGTTGTATTCAGTGTTAAAAAAAATATATATATATACATATATATGGCTCTCACAGAAATACTTTTATAAATATTTGGCTTGTATGGCTCTTTCAGCCAAAAAAGGTTCCCGACCCCTGTAATAATGTGTCGCCATACACAGTGTGGAGACGCTCCTCTAAGCTAATAATCACCTCCATTACAGCAAATAACCTGCATTTCTTAATATAGGTATCATTAACAAGTATCACATTATCACTGGAGGATGATGCTGAACATATGAGAATAAGAAACACATTTTAAAATTGTTCAACTGCAAATAGCGCTCACCATAAATTTTTAAATTTACAGTTAACACATTGGTATCGGTATTCGCATCAGCCGATCTCACTCATGGATGGTTGGTATCGGAACATCCGTACTAATAAGCATTCACAGCTACAAAACCCAAAACCGGTGGAATTGGCACGTTGTGTAATTCCTAAATAAAAACAGAATACAATGATTTGCAAATACTTTTCAACTTATATTCAATTGAATAGAATGCAAAGACAAGATATTTAAAGTTCCAACTGAGAACTTAATTTTTTTTTTGCAAATAATCATTAACTTGGAATTTAATGGCAGCAACACATTGCAAAAAAGTTGGCACAGGGGCATTTTTACCACTGTGTTACATGGCCTTTCCTTTTAACAGCACTCAGTAGACGTTTGGAACTGAGGAGACCAATTTTTGAAGCTTTTCAGGTGGAATTATTTCTCATTCTTGCTTTCAACAGTCTGGGGTCTTCGTTGTCATATTTTAGGTTTCATAATGTGCCACACATTTTCAACGGGAGACAAGTCGAGACTACAGGCAGGCCAGTCTAGTACCCGCACTGTTTTACTATGAAGCAAAGCTGTTGCAACACGTGGCTTGGCATTGTCTTGCTGAAATAACCAGGGGCGTCCATGAAAGCATTTCTTGGATGGAAACATATGTTGCTTCAAAACCTATATGTACCTTTCAGCATTAATGGTGCCTTCACAGATGTGTAAATTACCCATGTCTTGGGCACTAATACACCCCCATACCATCACAGATGCTGGCTTTTGAAATTTGTGCCTAGAAGAATCCGGATGGTTCTTTTCCTCCTAGTTCCGGAAGACACAACGTCCACAGTTTCCAAAAACTATTTGAAATGGTGACTCGTCAGATCACAGAACACTTTTCCACTTTGCATTAGTCCATCTTAGAGGAGCTCAGGCCCAGCGAAGCCGGCGGCGTTTCTGGGTGTTGTTGATAAATGGCTTTCGCTTTGCGTAGTAGAGTTTTAACTTGCACTTACAGATGTGGCGACGAACTGTAGTTACTGACAGTGGTTTTCGGAAGTGTTCCTGAGCCCATGTGGTGATATCCTTTACACACCTATGTTGCTTTTTGATGCAGTACCGCCTGAGGGATCGAAGGTCATCGGCATTCAATGGTATTTTTCAGCCTTGCCTCTTACGTGCAGTAATTTCTTCAGATTCTCTGAACCATTTGACGATCTTATGGACCGTAGATGGTGAAATCCCTATGTTCCTTGCAATAGCTCGTTGAGAAATGCTCTAAAAAACAAAATTACTCACGCATTTGTTCACAAAGTGGTGAACCTCGCCCCATCCTTGTTTGTGAATGACTGAGCATTTCATGGAAGCTGCTTTTATACCCAATCATAGCAACCACCTGTTCCCAATTAGTCTGTTCACCTGTTGGATGTTCCAAATAAGTGTTTGATGAACATTCCTCAACTTTCTCAGTCCTTTTTGCCTTTTTTTAAACATGTTGCAGGCATTAAATTCCAAATGAGCTAATATTTGCAAAAAATAACAAAGTTTTCCAGTTCGAACGTTAAGTATATGCAGTCTCTTGAATTGAATATTGGTTGAAAAGAATTTGCTAATCATTGTATTCTGTTTTTATTTACCATTTACACAACATGCCAACTTCACTGGTTTTGTATGAATAATTTAGTCTCCAATCAACCAAGAACCGTTTTACCTTTAGGCAGATGGGCTGCCCACTCCTCCACTGTGATGTCAATTTGTATATCTTGTAATGTAACGCAGTATTATCATTTTAGGTTTTTACAATTTAACATATCAAAATTTGTCAATAACATACCGTAAAAATAAGTCCCCACCTTTTTTTTTTTAATATTGCCTGTCCTCCACAATCCTTACGTGATACAAGAACACAAATGTATTTCCCTTTTCTGCACATTCAATGTTGTGAAAAACCTCTAGCACAAGGCGGCTAACATTGCAGGTAATGAGGATTCACCTCCTCTGCCTATAAAGTCCTTTAAAAACATCTAAACATCCATCCATTTTCTATTGCTTATTCTCTTTGGGGTCGCGGGTGGCGCTTGTGCCTATCTCAGCAACAATCGGGCGGAAGGCGGGGTGCACCCTGGACAAGTCGCCACCTCATCGCAGGGCCAACACAGATAGACAGACAACATTCACACTCACATTCACACACTAGGGCCAATTTAGTGTTGCCAATCAACCTATCCCCAGGTGCATGTCTTTGGAAGTGGGAGGAAGCCGGAGTACCCGGAGGGAACCCACGCATTCCCGGGGAGGACATGCAAACTCCACACAGAAAGATCCCGAGCCCGGGATTGAACCCTGACTACTCAGGATCTTCGTATTGTGAGGCGGACACACTAACCCCTTTGCCACCATGAAGCCGTACATCTAAACGATGTTCTACTTATGTCTATGGATGTTCTACTTTAATCCAGGTCATTGTAATCTCAGGGCATTTAATTGATCGCAACTGAATTATTTAGTTTGTCTAAGAAGACGTTTCGCCTCTCATCCGATTAGGCTTCATCATTCATATGCCGTAACCTGCATACTAACCCAGCTGTAGCAAAGAGCTAACCCAGAGGATCTACTTTTCTGGCATAGTCACAAAGCACTAATGCTCACAGCCTGTTAGGCTACTACCGAGTGGCAAACTAGCTACTTGAGCTGCTGCTTTGAGTTAATAAAAGTTATTGCTAGGTTATAAATCAGACCTTGCACGTGTATCATAGAAAGTTGCGTATAGCTGTATAGCTCGGTTGGTAGAGCGGCCGTGCCAGCAACTTGAGGGTTGCAGGTTCGATCCCCTCTTCCGCCTTCCTAGTCACTGCTGTTGTGTCCTTGGGCAAGGCACTTAACCCACCCGCTCCCAGTGCCAAACACACTGGTTTAAATGTAAAAAAAAATAGATATTGGGTTTCACTATATAAAGCGCTTTGACTCACTAGAGAAAAGGCGCTATATAAATATAATCCACTTCACAAATAAGCGAAGAAAGTCCATAAACTATGCTAAAAATCCAGACTGACTGAAGCAGTGAATATAGACGCTCAACTTAACCTCGACGACATTACTAAGAAGACATAGCAAGATGCTTGTTTGCTCTCTGCATTTTTGACTACAAGATAATGCTGAACTTACCAGCTCAATTTATACAAGTCTGCTGAAAGATACATTTATCGCATCAGTCAACATCCCGGTTTTATTTTTATAGTTTGGTGATTAAATGTTTAGCAATGGTACGAGAATGGCTTAGTGTTTCACTATCATTTGGGATCATTTGCCCCAAAGTAGTTGTCAGTGCTGCCACGATTAGTGATGGCAAACACAGAAGACACTCCCACTCTTGTTGTTGACGGAACGAGCGTTTGTTGATATGCGCTCTGTGAAATCAACGCGCCGAAGAAATAAGTTCCGATTATGCGGCAAAATGACTTACATATTATATTACATGTTATCATGAATGTGCCCGTTACGACATGGTTACAGCTTGGATATACTGTACAATGTGTCCCGGTTTTTGGACGTTTTTACATGGCTTTGATGAAATTACTGGCATGGTTAGTTGGTGTTTATGTGTATATTTCATTTATTTATTTAGTTTTTTCTCTGTTCTTGTTACCTTTTTGTATTTAGGATTATGTAATAAAATAACACAATATAACATATTGTTTGTGTTGACATGGTTTTGGGGCAAGTCTTTTTTGGGGGCGTTAGGCCACCCCCAAGGGATAGTTCGCCCAGGATGTAAATCTAGCCAGGACAGCTTCTGGTTTAACATAAGGATTATGGATGGATGATGGTCAAAATCCCCCAAAACTTGCAGTTTCCCTTAAAATGTGTTAGAAAGACAGGTAATGTGCCAACAAAGCTCCTGCTTACCTGACTGTGTACATCCAAAGCCAGGCCCCTCTTGTCAGCAAATATCAAGTTGATGATTGTCTTTAGGATGGTCCCCAAGAAGGTGTTAACACCAAACACCAGGGCACAGAGCTCCTTGGTGAGCGACGATGCGATCTGGAAACTACACACCAAAACAGTGAGGGCCCAATTGACAGGTTTTAGTTTTGTGATTAAAATGTGTCATTTTTCCTGCAGATTGGAAAACTTTACACCTCTGACTGGGATTAGTGCAGTGGAATCCAAAATGAAAACCAAAATGTGGGAAAATAGTTTACATCGTATTTTCCCGACTATAAGCTGCTACTTATTTCCAAAGCTTTGAACCCTGCTGCATATAAAACGGTGCAGCTAATTTATGGATTTTATTTGCCATAAAGTTTTGTATTCAACAAATAGTTTTCATATTATGGTACACCAACAAAGACACTGGAATAGGTGTGATATTGTTTGTGCTATGGCACCATCTTTTGGAGGAGTTTGCTCACTGTAGGTGCTGCAGGTTGAAAGTGTACTTCCTGTTTCGTGCCTTGAACTTGGAAGTGTAATCATCCATAACATTTCGGCTCGAAAGGATTTTTTATCATCACCCCAGTCCAAGCAACATTTGTAAGTTTTACAATATAACTAAAACAATGTGTACTTAAAAAATAGTTTTAGTTATATTGTAGGGCAGCGCGTCTGCCTCACAATACGAAGGTCCTGGGTTCGAGCTCTGTGTGGAGTATATATGTGTGGGTTCCCTTCGGGTACTGCGGCTTCCTCGCACCTGGGGATAGGTTGACTGGCAACACAAAATTGGTGTGAATGTGAGTGTAAATGTTGTCTGTCTATCTGTGTTGGCCCTGTGATGAGGTGGCGACTTGTCCAGGGTGTACCCCGCCTACCGCCGGAATGCAAGTGGTAGAAAATGGATGGATGGAATTTATACTTACTAAACCGTCACATGTGATGTGTTTTTATGCATATTTGCATGTGCTATCGAAATGTAATCAAGCTTGCAAAATTAGCATTAGCTAATATGCTAACATATTTACAGTGTCTTTGTTAGTATTATTAACTTACAATGTCATTCTTTTTGTCTTGTTTCAGTTTTGCAAATTCACTAAAACCGTGTAGTTACTGAGTCTGCAAAGCTGATTGGAAAGTTAGCGTCCGCAGCTAGTGGGTCCATGACGATGACTTCTGTTTATTTCCGTGTTACAAGCCCCGTTTGGAAACAATTAAGGTATTTAGATAAACATTTACAAACTATTTTGTACCGGTATATATCTGGGGATTACAGTCCAGTCCTTATAAATGTAAAAAACATTTTTTTTTATAAAATTTGGTGGGTGCGACCTAATACTGGCGTGCTCTATAGCCCAGAAAATATGGTATATACAGACACATATATATGTATATGTATACGTACTGTATGTACAGTACTGTTTAAGGTTATCAATTTACAAAGATATGTTAATGTTAGTATAAAGTTTCTGAATTAATTTCATTTGCACTTTAAAGGGGAATTGCACTTTTTCAAAACTTTTGCCTATCGTTCGCAATCTTTATGAGAAACAAAGAGACAGACGTTTTCTTTTTAAAGGCATTCTAACTTGTAAATAAACGTAAATAAAAGTTTGCTTAAATCAAAGCCAATGGGAAGTCCTCTATTCCACCCAAAAAGCCCTCTAAAAAATGCCAACAACACTCGAATTACATTTCGTGGATTGAATATTAACCAATAATTTGTGATATTGTTATTAGAAGCTCTAACACAGACAAACTATTAATACCGGCGCTGTAATCACAGTGAGTTAACAAGCTTACGTGGCTATGTTGACAATATCAGTTGGTGAGCTGCTTTCAGACACAAAAAGACGCTTGGTTCCACCGATTTTTTTTCTTCACGAGGATTCTGAGTCATTCTTCATCTAAACAAGAACATATGAACATCCTAGCAGTCGGCATCCTAGCGAAAGCAAACATTGTACAAGTGATTTCTTATCATTTTTGTGGTCTCTCATGAAGTCTGCAGTGAGTACCGTAATAATCAGTGATGTCAAAGGGAAAAAGCGAACGTTGTGATGTGTTTTTAAATTAATGTGACGCTGTATTCTTAAAGTTATCAAAATATGTAAATATTACATCTTAATATAAATGAGCCTGTTACGACATTCATATATACTTACAGTGTGTATATAAAACCTTTAAAAAGGTGTTTGGATGCTTTTTGAGCACTTTATAGGCAGAATAGAGGGACTCCTATAGGCTCCATTGTAAGCGGACTTTTGGTCGCATTTGTTAACTAGTTACAGAGTGCATAGAAAGAAAAACATGTGTGCTTGTCTTACATAAGGATTGTGAATGATAGGCAAAATTTTAATTTAAAAAATGCAGTTCCCCCTTAAGTTAATAATTATTTAATATCATTCAACTAATTAGCTCTTTGTCAACTTATTTTCTGTGTATGTCTATTTCCAAATGTTTCTGATGAGATCAATACAGATAAGCACTGTTTGGAGTTTTTTGAATTGCAAAGATGAATGTATTTTGTGTGAATACTGATGTTTTTATTTAACTGATACTTAATTGAAAATCTGTTTACATGAACATGAAAACTAAATTTAATAGACCATGTTTTTATGTATAAAATTCATAAAAGGTTGAAACATCCAAGGAGGGGTTAATACTTATTTTGCAAGGCACTGAATCCCCTTTATTGCATTTTTTTTTTTTTAAAGACAGAAGCGGTCACGAAAAGATTTCTGTGTGACTGTGGACTGAATGAAAAATGGCTACCTAGTGTAATGCGCTTTGAGGAACTAAAAAAAAAATCATGACATATATCCAATCTATTTTTCTTTGTTTACATATAACTTTACATGCTTATATTATTTTCACAGTTTACCTAAAACTCCAAGTGGGACATGGCCTACTTACCAGATTTCTGGAATGTGTCATTTATACGATCACACATAATTTGTCACTAACCTCAAGAAATATTGCTGACTTGTGTAGTGTGAAACTTTACGCTCTCCAAGCTACTGATGAGGAAACCTATGTACTTATGCAACAATCTCCCACAAGATTTAAACTGGATTTAGACCTGGTCTTTAACAAACATGTCTGCACTCACGTAGCGATTGGCACCAGGAACTGGTAGAAGCCTCTGAAAAGGACGTAGGCCGTATAACAGACCCAGATGTTTTTGGTGGTGCCCATTAGCAGCAGGAGTCCAGCCTGCAAGGCTGTGATCACAGCAATCACCAGCTCTGACCAGATATTCCATCGGATTTTCACAAAGCCTGCGATGAAAGAGGTCAAAACACCTGCAAAAGAATGATTTGAACAAAAGTCAAGGTATTTATTATCAACTTGGACACAGTGCGACAGCAGTGGACAATGTAACATTGAAGTTAAGTGTGCAATGATTAACCGATTAAAAATCTACTATTTTAACTTTAAATAGTTTTGATTTCTAGTATGTTGCTTTGATTAATCGTTAAATAAGTTTAACTAATCAGAGATTCATCAAATACAAAGCACATGAAAAAGGTAAAAGTAGGTCAAACAAGTTAAATGGAAGGTAAAAGATGGTAAACATAGGTAAAACATGGTAAATGAAGGTAAAACAGTAAATAGAAGGTAAGAGAAAGTTTAAGGAAGGTAAATATAAGGTAAGGAAAGGTAAAAAGAATGTAAAAGAAGGTAAATGAAACAAGAATGTAAATTAAAGGTAAAGAAAATCAAACAAGGTAAAGAAAGTTAAAATGAGGTAAATAGAAAGTGAGGGAAGGTATATACAATTAAAAAAGGTTATGAGGTTATGTCAAGCAGAAAAATCTTTGCATTTCAACTATTTTCCCTAAGATACACATTAAGGCAGATTACTCCATTAATCAAAACAAACTTATCGATAGATTACTCGATTACTAAAATAATAGATATCTGGAAAGTTCTCAAAATGTCTTACTCAGTAAGGTAGAAGCAGCCTCCACTCCTCCATTGTAAATGTTCTTGTCAGTGGCCGTGGAAAAGTTACTCCACAAGATGTGTACGTAGAACAACACCAG
Source organism: Nerophis ophidion (assembly GCF_033978795.1). NCBI lineage: Eukaryota > Metazoa > Chordata > Actinopteri > Syngnathiformes > Syngnathidae > Nerophis > Nerophis ophidion. Next base: position 11,758,073 of record NC_084637.1, read on the forward strand.
GTAGTACCCTGTGGAGTTGAACACCCACCAAAGGGACCACAGTCGCAGGTTGGGTCTTTTCACTACAGTTTTCAACTCCATCAGCATCTGTAAAAAGATTGAGTCCTTCCAGTGGGATGCAGAGCATGTGGACAGGGCTGTGGTCAAGCCGCCATCCTTTGGGTTCATCTTGTCCAGTTCCGCCTTGGTGGCTACTTGAGCGGACACTTCTCTGTGCTCCTGATTGCGTGCCTGATTAAAAAACAAGGAGCGCTTTGGCCAGGGCAGGCATAGTGACAGCACCAGACCAAAGCTGACAAAACCCAAAGAAATAAGACTGAGGGTGTAGTAAGTGACGTTGCCCACTGAAATGAAAAGCTGGCCAATCACCGAGCTGATGAACACTCCAAAGAGGACCGAGGCACGCGAGTAGCTGGCCACACGCTGGTATAGGCTCAGGCTGACCAGGGAGAAGATGTAGGAGGAGTATGCCACGCGGCATGCCATGGTCACACCGTAGAAGAATTCCATGAACTGCATCTCAATGAGGGATGTACCCAAGAGCAAAAGGATCCAGATAACCACATGACTGATACCCTGGATTACCAGAACTGGCTTGTAGCGCAGAAAATCAGTCAGCAGGAAGGCTGGAACCAGCACTGCCATGTAGGAGTACGTCAGCACTGGCGTGATCTCATTGGTCACCTATAAACACAAGAATGACAGGAAGATTGAATAGTCATTAAATAAACCAAATTTTTTTGGGCCGCGGGCAGGACTTTTAGGTTTTGTGTTATAAGTCTTGATACAGATCAGTATTCTTAGACCATCACTGGCTTTGAAGTTTTAAGCTTTTTATTGCATTATTTTTGACATTATAAAGCCTTAATAGGATAAATACCTTTAGATGTAGAGGTCCAATTCACTTTTTGGAAAGATGTATGTACTATACACTGCAACTATATGTAAGCTGCAAGAACCTTTTTTTTGGACAAATGTTATTTACATACAGTGGGGCAAAAAGGTATTTAGTCAGCCACCGATTGTGCAAGTTCTCCCACTTAAAATGATGACAGAGGTCTGTAATTTTCATCATAGGTACACTTCAACTGTGAGAGACAGAATGTGAAAAAAAATCCAGGAATTCACATTGTAGGAATTTTAAAGAATTTATTTGTAAATTATGGTGGAAAATAAGTATTTGGTCAACCATTCCAAGCTCTCACTGACGGAAGGAGGTTTTGGCTCAAAATCTCACGATACATGGCCCCATTCATTCTTTCCTTAACACGGATCAGTCGTCCTGTCCCCTTAGCAGAAAAACAGCCCCAAAGCATGATGTTTCCACCCCCATGCTTCACAGTAGGTACGGTGTTCTTGGGATGCAACTCAGTATTCTTCTTCCTCTAAACACGACGAGTTGAGTTTATACCGAAAAGTTCTATTTTGGTTTCATCTGACCACATGACATTCTCCCAATCCTCTGCTGTATCATCCATGTAACCATTTTGTTATAAACTCAACACGTCGTGTTTGGAGGAAGAAGAATACTGAGTTGAATCCCAAGAACACCAGACCTACTGTGAAGCATGGGGGTGGAAACATCATGCTTAAGGGCTGTTTTTCTGCTAAGGGGACAGGACGATTGATCCGTGTTAAGAAAAGAATGAATGGGGCCATGTATCGTGAGATTTTGAGCCAAAGCCTCCTTCCATCAGTGAGAGCTTTGAATGGTTGACCAAATACTTATTTTCCACCATAATTTACAAATAAATTCTTTAAAATTCCTACAATGTAAATTCCTGGATTTTTTTTCACATTCTGTCTCTCACAGTTGAAGTGTACCTATGATGAAAATTACAGACCTCTGTCATCATTTTAGTGGGAGAACTCGCACAATCGGTGGCTGACTAAATACTTTTTTGTCCCACTGTATATTAGCTGCACAAGTCTATTGGCCAAAGGTGTGCACATTGAAATATTTACAAGCACTGGGGTAGCGTGGGTTGGTTGGTAGAGCAGCCGTGCCAGCAACTTGAGGGTCCCAGGTTCGATTCCTGCTTCCGCCATCCTAGTCACAGCTGTTGTGTCCTTGAGCAAGACGCTTTACTCACCTGCTCGCAGTGCCACCCACACTGGTTTAAATGTAGCTTAAAGATGCAGATAATGGGTTTCACTATTTAAAGCCCTTTGAGTCACTAGAGAAAAACGCTATATAAATATAATTAACTTCACTTCACATATTTAACCAAAGACAGAGCCTGTAACACAACATACAGTTGTGCCTGGCCTTTCAGAGCCTCTTATTAGGGGTGAATTTGCGTTCCGTGCGGCGACGGTTGCGTTTTTTTGATGGCCGGCTCGATCTTCTTCGGTTTTGAGGCGACGTTTTGTGCATTTTGTTGTATGTTCTCCAAGATGAGGGTGAATCCGTAATGCGCTAAATGGCTGATTGAATATTTGTGTGAGTGTGTTGATTTAATGTAAAAAATGTATTTGGTCCACTGTGACCTAATCAGCAATAAAATTGGTCTGATGTGAAGAGGCAAAATTCCTTGCCGGAAGGTGAAGCTTGTGAACCCGGGAAAAATCCATAAATTAGCTGCAGTATTGTATAAAGCGCAGGGTTCAAAGCATTGGAAAACACTAGAGTCTTGTATTCCAAAAATTACGGTACTTTCATACAACCTATACAAGTACAACCAGTCTGTTTATCATCCTCCATAAACCATGAAGATAGTCTTTCCTTTTTAAAAGACATGCTATAATTCAATTGATTTGCATTCATTTCAATGGGACGGCCTGCTTTAGGATGCAAGTATTCTAAGCAGAGATTGACTGTTTTTTTTGTAGATTTTTACATTTTTTCTGAGGAAACGTCGGACAAGTAGCAACACAATGTTTAAAGCGGCCTTCAAACTGAAATATGAAAATGCTACCTCTTCTTCTTTACTTCTATAATAACTTCCTTTTGTGTCTCTATATTTACACAAGGTTTGGATTTTTGGTATCTTGTCTGTCATTTTGTCCATCCATCGCTGTCCCGTTATTTGATGGAATCACAGTACAAGGACCATGCGCACTCCATAATGAGCCGGCGCCACGAGTGCTGCGGAGGGAGGCTTGATCGTTGCAGTAGTGTAAACAAACAAAACAGAACCAGTAAGATGCTAAAGAAGAAGGACAAAAACTGGATTTCCAAGCAAAAAATTTAAATTTTAAAAGCTAAATGTAAGAAATATGCTGTGTACAAGCGACTAACATAGCAGGGGGAAGAGAATAAAATGAAGGGCAAGGGCGCTGCAGTGAAAAAATAAGTCCACTTTTCTCATAAAGAGTTAACTTTTGGCACGTCAGCATTGATTATTACCATCTACTTCACTAATTATTATCTTTTTTAAATACTAAATATCGGTGTAATATGCATATAATTTGTATCTGCTGAATTACTAACAGTTTCAGTTGTAAGAAATAAAAAAAAGGCTGAAACCAGTAAAAAGAGGCCGATTTAGATATACGTCAAAATCCCAAATACCAGCGCCGATAATCGGTCGATATCTAATTCTGAGTTATGAGATTGATTGTGAAACGTAACGTGCTCGTAGATGAAGGTACCAAATGTACGCAAAAATCGCCGCAGAGTATCGTGCCCTTAATTGTGGGCAAGAAAATTGTGGTTCCCGTTTTTCTCTGAATCGTGCAGTCCTTATTCTAGTATTCAAATAAAATGTTCCCCTTCCATTATGAACTATTCAGAGTTATTCAACAGTGACCCACTTTCGGAAAAGGAATGTAAGATTTCACCACAGTTAGATGGATCAGTGACCACCTTCACAAGACACTCATTATTTCTGATAGGTCACCCGGTTTAACTGCACAGAAGTAACGATTAGCTTATAGCCTGCTTGAAATGTCGGCATGATAAAAAATCTATTCTTCATTCTTTGTTGTCATTTGTGTACAAGTATCAGTCATGAAGCAAAACGCTGTTCTGTAACAAGCGAACACAAACTGTATTAGCAGCATGGGCACTACTGACCTGCTGCCTGGTAAAGTTCTTTTCAGTGCTGAGCAGATTCGGCGTAATGAAAGGTTCCCCAGGCTTGATGGATGCTATAAACCCGTAGAAACACAAAAACATAATGGCCCATATCCACTTTCGTGGCTCCTTTGCTTCCTCTGGGAGACATTTAGAAGCAACTGGCTCCTCCAAAGTACAGCCATCTTTATCCAGATCTCCATGTCCTCCAACGTCTTCAACCGCACACACCTTCTGGTCTGTCTCATTCTCCTGCTCTGCTGTCCGGTCTGCCACCATTGTGTCAGCTGATGTGGTAAAGTTAAGCTCACTGGTCAACCTTCTTTCTATCCGAACTGTCTCGAATAGTGCATGTGTGTGTGGTTAAAATGCTACGTGCCGTCACCCCACACACATGTGAGGTGTTGTTGACCTTTGCTTTGTTGAGCACTGTAACAACGTGTGACACCAAGCTTATGTAGCCAGCAGCCGGTCAGCTTCATTGCTCACCTGAAAAAACACAATAACAGAATAACATTCACTGATTGGCAATTATTTTGTAAGTACATATATAGAGAACATACAGACACTTTATTTATAAATTCACAATTATTGAAATTCAACGATTTGGTACATTTGCAAACAGCTACAATTATGTACAAAGCAAACTATAACCTGCTACCCAAGAATGTACAATAATTATTCTCAACAAAAGTGGAGAAATATAACCTTAGAGGAAAATCTAATTTAAAACATTTCAATGCACTTAAAACCAAGTATGTGGAATTAAATTATGGAACAGATTAACCAAAAATATAAAACAAAGCACCAATATGATTCCGTTTAAGAGACAATTCAAACTACAATTGTTCACAAAGTACACAAAACAGGAAGTATGATTAACATCTTGAACCCTCTTTCCTTTTTTTGTTGAGACAACGATTATTTATGTATTTAATATTTGTATGCTTACTCAAGCATATTATTTATCTATTATTTAGTTGTTCACTGTCACAGTAAATCGCTAAAAAGCCACTGCCTGACCAATCTCAGAAAATCTGCAAAGACTCCTCCCACGCCCACCAAGGACTGTTTTCACTAGAAAGAGTTTCCGCAGCCTCCGTAGCCGAACCTCCAGGTTCTGTAACAGCTTTTTCCCTCCGGCCATCAGACTCTTGAACACATCATAATAATCCCCTCAATTCCCCCCCAAAACGGATTAACTGGCTGGAATATAAGGACAACATAACATACATCCATAAAGCAAAAGTGCAATATATTTATCTGTACAGTAATCTATTCATTTATATCTGCACCTTATTGCTCATTTATACTGCACTACAACGAGCTAATGCAACAAAATGTAATTCGTATTTGTACTGTTAAGTTGAAATTTGAATGACAATAAAAGGAAGTCTAAATCTAGTCTAAGTCTTTTTAATTTTTTTTACAGAAAACAAGGAAATTGGATAAAATTGCCATGGTATGAAATTAGCTCTGCTTCTTCCTACTCCTTTTCGGACGTGCTGTAATGAAACAACTGGAATTGTGTGACGCATTACATTGTTCAGAAATAAAATCTCCGGGTTGGGGAGGAGATCCTGCCCCAAGTTGAGGAGTTCAAGTACCTAGGAGTCTTGTTCACGAGTGAGGGAAGAGTGGATCGTCAGATCGACAGGCGGATCGGTGCGGCGTCTTCAGTAATGCGGACGTTGTACCGATCCGTTGTTGTGAAGATAGAGCTGAGCCGGAAAGCAAAACTCTCAATTTACCGGTCGATCTACGTTCCCATCCTCACCTATGGTCATGAGCTTTGGGTCATGACCGTAAGGATAAGATCACGAGTACAAGCGGCCAAAATGAGTTTCCTCTGCCGTGTGGCGGGGCTCTCCCTTAGAGATAGTGTGAGAAGCTCTGCCATCCGGGAGGAACTCAAAGTAAAGTCGCTGCTCCTCTACATCGAGAGGAGCCAGATGAGGTGGTTCGGGTATCTGGTCAGGATGCCACCCGAACGCCTCCCTAGGGAGGTGTTTAGGGCACGTCCAACCGGTAAGAGGCCACGGGGAAGACCCAGGACACGTTGGGAAGACTATGTCTCCCGGCTGGCCTGGGAACGCCTCGGGATCCCAGAGAAGAGCTAGACGAAGTGGCTGGGGAGAGGGGAGTCTGGGCTTCCCTGCTTAGGCTGGTGCCCCCGCGACCTGACCTCGGATAAGCGGAAGAAGATGGATGGATGGAAATAAAAACTGAAACTGAACTGAACACTTCTGCCAAACTCAATGGGTGCATGGTTGCATTGATCAACCTTCACCATTTAAAAACAAAGAGCAGGACAATTTATATATATTTTTTGTTTGATGATTCAAGTGCAGTAATGTAGTTACCTAGTGAATTGTATTAAAAAAAAACTCTCATTGTATAACACGACTCAGCTGTCTTAAGCAATATCTTCATGTAAAGTTACACAAGCCCATGTACAGTAACAATAAGTTGTCAAAAAAATACAATAACCTGCTACCTTGCCAATGTCCCTGCGTGATTAAAAACATATATTTCCACTCGAAAAATAACCCCAGCCGTCCATTTTAAAGGAAATAAACAGTAAATATACCACAATACAGCTAGCTGGCTAACGATGCAAATACAACGGGAAGTTTGTTTGCTTTGTTAGCGCAAACTGCTCGACATATTGCTGATAATAGGAAGGCGACATCGTGCCGGTTTTCTATTGCCATTTATTCGTCAACGTCTTGAGTTTATTAGTAAATCAAAGATACGACTTACTTAACGTGACATACCTCGTGTATTTTGCTGCACGACCTTCTGCTTTCGCATTGGCTGAAGCGACGAGGTTCCATCGCAAAGGATTCTGGTAATTGAAGTTTCACTTTGGAAAATGGCAGCTTAAAATGTCGCAGTACACGAGACATCCATAGGGGGCAGCAATGTACCGAGAAACATAATGTCTCACAACACGCACACTAAAATGATTTTACATTGTATTGTAAGATTGAATTCAAGTTATTAATGCCGTCAATATAACCCTGTTCAGCAAAATCACTCTGTTAAATGGCGTTTTTTAATTAAATTTCACTTTCAGTGTAATTTGTCCCACAGCCTTTACTGTATAATGCAGCTTACACTATAGCCCAGGGGTAAGTCCCAAGTAAAAAATAAATAAATAAAATAAAAAATAATGTATTTTTTATTTTTATTTCTTAATTTTTTTTTTATTATAATTTTTTAAAATCTGTCCTTTCGAATATATATACATGTATATACATATATATATGCATATATAGATAGATAGAAAGTACATATTGATCCCATATATATGTATGTATACATACATATATATGTGTATAGAAATGTATATATATATATATATATATATATATGTATATATAAATGTATATAAGTATGTATGTATACATACATATATATACAGATACATATATATGTATGTATATATACATAAATCTATACATATATGTATGTATATATGTATATGTATACATAAATATATGTATGTATGTATGTATATATATACATAAATATTTGTATATATACTGTATGTATATGTGTGTATATATACATATATATGTGGATGTATGAATGTGTATATATACATATATACATATATATATATATATATACATATATATATATACATATATACATATATATATATATATACATATATACATATATATATATATATATATATGTATATATATATATATATATATATATATATATATATATATATATATATATATATATATATATATATATACATATACATATACAGCCCGGCCCCTGGGAACATTGTTTTAACCCAATGCGGCCCCCGGATCAAAAAGTTTGGGTACCCCTGATATAGCCTATATAGTAAGAGCATTGGCTTTAGGAACCTATGAGATTTTTTGTGAGATTGTGTAAATACTTCTTATGAATCTAAAGCCAAAAAAACAGACAGACATCAATTTCATGCACAATCAATCAATCAAATTTGGGTGACTGGTGACCAGTGCACTGGATACTGAGTGGATAGGGTTAATAACGTGAAAGTCCAGTCTATTGTGAGGCCAGTAGGGGGTCCTTTTGCATGTAGACAAGACAGCAGTGCAGAGACGTCACCCACTGATGCAGAGGAGTGGTCCACCCACTGATGCAGAGGAGTAGTCCACCCACTGATGCAGAGAAGTGGTCCACAGCTACCGCTTCCTCCATGAAAACTAACCGGTGGCCACATAATTACCCCTCCTCGCAGGAGAGGGGGACAGACCAGAAAAGAGAGAAGGCAGATCAACTGGTCTAAAAAATGGTCTATTTCAAGGCTAGAGGATACAAATACGTTTTAAGCTGGGACTTTAATTATTCCACTGAGTTAGCATCTCTAATTGTAACTGCTAGTGCATTCCAGAGTACTGGAGCTCGAATAGAAAACGCTCTGTAGCCTGCAGACTTTTGGGGGCTCTGGGAATCAATAGTAAGCCAGAACACAGATTTCTGGCCGGGACATATGATACAATACATTCAGCAAGATAGGATGGATCAAGACTGTTAGTATTTTATACACAAATAGTAAAACATTAAAGTCACATCTTAAGTACACAGGAAGCCAGTGCAGGTGAGCCAGTATAGGCGTAATATGATCAAACTTTGTTCTTGTCAAAAGTCTCACACCTGCATTTTTAACAACTGTAATCTTTTATTTGCCAGATATAGGGAGACCCAAAAATTATATGTTGGGGTAATCCAGATGAGACATTATGGGACGAATTTTTGCGATATTATGGCGATGAAAGGAGACTGTTTTTGTAACACTCTTACAGTACTATAGTAGTATTGATATTTTTGGTGAATACATCCATTTTAAAGTTGTGGTGAAATTAACCTCTGCTGCAAACATCGAAGCATGGTGTGGCAAAGGACAACTGTACTTTGCAAACTTTTCATCAGTCATACTTACTTTGTTACAAATCTAAATCTGAGACAAATGTAGGATGTGTGTGCAAATATTAATATGATTAAGATGTGGATGGTTTGTGTTGCATCCCCTCTCTCATAATTGTTATTCTTAGGGTTTTCATTAAAAGAGAAATAGATATTATAAACAAGCATTAACGTTGAGGGTTGTTTTTCAATGTTGATACATTATATTATCATGTACCTCACTGCGAAAACAGTATTTTTTTCTAAAGGGCAGTGGAAACTGCTGGGTGACTCATGCAGAAACAGTATTTACTTTGTGCTACATTATATATGTGATACAAGTGTTGTATGAATAAAGTTGGATTGATTATCAAGCCATTAATATGCTTGAACATTTCTACCATACTTTTTCTATTTTCACTTTTTTACAAAGCACTACCTTTGCGACAGTATCCGCACCTTTTTGCTTTCTTAATAGTTTGAAGAAAAAAAAAATCAACCGAAAAAAACAAGCAAAATAAACCAAGTTTAGAAATACAGTATACACCGTATATATATTCAGATTTTAGTGTGCTGTTTTTGATGTAACAGTTTTTGATTTTCTCTGTTTTACTTCACCAAGAAAGCCTAAATCATAAAATCATGGATTGCCACTAACATTAGTCAGACATCCTGTACTGTCATCATTGACTCTTTTTTGACTCGCCCTCGAGGTACAATGGAGACAAAGATGTATTTTACTCACGTTGTGTCAAAACGAGAATTTATGACTTGAGTGCCTTTTGTCCGCTTTGGCTCACAGATAAGACACCAAGACAACATTTATCATTTGTTCCTGTCATCAGTTCAATTTAGTTGTTAACCATGTTTCCTAAACAATTGTTGAACAGCATTAACAGAAGAACTACTAAGTGTCTACATTGTTTACATTTAAAACATTTGTTGATAAAATTGATGAAATATTTGGATGTAAACATGAAATAATCATGTATCACTATAATCTTGCATTTACATTTTTTGGGGTAAATTATATGTTTATACTCTAGTATTTACATATTTATACATATTTGCTCTCTCTACTGCAGTGGTTCTCAAAGTTTTTTAACTAAGCACTACCTCAGAAAATTACAGTGTCTTTACACTAAATCAAATTAAATTACAGTGTCTTAAATTACAGGTATTTGTATTCATTAAAACAAGGCAGAGTTTTTATTTAGCAAATATATTGTAATAATAGACCCAATTTGAATAGTAACACTGTGTGTGAACATTTGGAAAAAATAACTGTAACATTCCAGCATTTAATTAAGTGATTGTTTGGCGTACCACTAGATATCACATTGTACTGTATTGTACTAGATCTGGGGTAGGGAACCTATGGCTCTAGAGCCAGATGTGGCTCTTTTGATGACTGCATCTGGCTCTCGGATAAATCTGAGCTAACACTGCTTAACACAATAAGTAATGACTAATTCCACTTGTAATCAAAGTGTTAAAAATAACGTTCAAAATATTAAACATGCTCATGCATTTGAATCCATCCATCCTTTTTCTACCGCACTATATTAATTTTTTATTTTTTTAGGGCTTGCCCTCCTGGAGGTTCTTCAGACCACCAAGCACCGACATAAAAGCCTGTTTCAGGGTTACGATATTTTTTTATTTTTCAATAAGTCTCTCAGTTGCTTTCCAGCAATTGTCTTTTTCTCTTTCGTTCTCGCTCGCACTCTGGCTCCAGCTCCAACCCTGTCTCTCCTCCTTGCTGCTGCTTATAACAAAGCGACAGATGATTAGATAACAAGGCCTAGGTGGGTTGTCTACGCACCTGTCACTGATTTCGAGGCCGGTCCTGGCACACCCCGCTTCGCTGCAGGCCCGCAGGCCACGCCCCCTCCACAGTTATCTTCAGAATATCAATGTTGTTACAAAGAATAAGAGACCTATTATACTGTAGTAATGTTGGTCTTACTTAAAAATGCACGCGTTTAGGTGTGTTCAGTGTTGAAAAAAAAATTATATGGCTCTTACGGAAATACATTTTAAAATATTCGGATTCTTGGCTTTCTCAGCCAAAAAGGTTCCCGACCCCTTTACTAGATACAGCTCGAGTACCACTAGTGGTACCTGTGCCACAGTTTTAGAATCTACTCTACTGATTGTAACCTATTTCATTTTCTATTAATTATACATTTACACTTTTCATGTATTATTAAACACTCTTTTATGCAACCATTTTCATTTTTGTGTATTTCTTAAATGGTTTTTTTATCAGCTTGTATTTATCGTTTCTATTTTTTTATGTCATGTCTTTGTGATCATGTTTTGTTTAGTTGTGTTAGATTACTTCAAGACTCCATTAGTTCCTGTTTTTTCACTCCATTGTTTTGTTTCCATGCCTACCAATCAGTTTACCTGTCCTCACGACTTACGCACCTGATTCATTTGAACTCACGCAACTGTTTTCAAGCACCACAGCACTATTTAAGCCTGTAGTTGCCAGGCAGTCAGCTTGGCGACATAATCCTCTACACACCCTTGCTCTTTTCTCGTTCCCCGTAAGTTTTGTTATTCATGCCGTAGTTTGCAAGTTTTGTTTTATGTCCATAGTTTATGTTGTAGTAATAGTTTTGTGTAAATGGGTTGTACTTGTGTAGCGCTTTTCTACCTTCAAGGTACTCATAGCGCTTTGACACTACTTCCACATTCACCCATTCACACACACATTCACACACTGATGGAGGGAGCTGCCATGCAAGGCGCTATCCAGCACCCATCAGGAGCAAGGGTGAAGTGTCTTGCTCAAGGACACAACGGACGTGACGAGGTTGGTACTAGGTGGGGATTGAACCAGGGACCCTCGGGTTGCTGGCACGGCCACTCTCCCAACTGCACCATGCTGTTTCATAGCCAAGTTTTTGTACCTCCTCTGTGAGCGCCTTTCGTTTGTTCCTTTTTTTGAGTTAAGATTAAAATATGTCGTTACCTTCACATCGTGTCCGATCCAGTCGCTTTGCAACTCGGGAAAACAAACTTCACCATAGTCCGAGTCTTGACACTTTATAACTGCAAAAGTTATACCCTTGTCATTTTTCCTTCTCTCGTTTTATTGTTTAATGTTTGTTTTGTTTTAACACTGTTTCCCATATTTTTACTTGTCTTATGTTTATCACATTCTATATGATTTTCTCTACTATCTAGAAAATATTACAACAATATAAAAACTGTAAATAAATGGTGTAAAAGAATGATCAGAGATGGAGAAGGGGTTGGAGTAATAAGATTATCCCTGCTCATTTTGAAATATGTTGAACGCGATGTTCCTCAATTTATCTTTTTAAGAATGTTGGAAACAAATAAATCAAAACTCGCTACAAAATAGTGTCAAAAGCCAAGTGAAATTTATGACACAGTGAATTTGCAAACCGCTAAAATTGTACACAAAGCAAACTATAATCTGCTTCCCAAGAATATACAACAATTATTTCAACAAAAGAGGAGAAATATAATCTTAGAGACAAATGTAATTCAAAACATTTGTATGCACGTCCAACACTTAAGACCTTCAGTATATCAGTAAGTGGAATTCAATTATGGAATGGATTAAGCAAATAAATCAAACAATGTACTAGTATGATCCACTTCAAGAAACTCTTCAAACTTAAGAGTGTTTACAAAGTACAAAGAAGAACACTCATGATAAACATTCTGAATGTATTCCATTTTGTAGATAATCTTACCATATGAAATATAACTTACTTCACCAATTATTATTTATTTATTTTTTATTCTTATTACTTATGGAGTATATTGTGAATACATTGAGAACAGGAAGTAAACAAAAGTTTTAGCAACTGCTATGTAAAGGAAAAGTGGTAGGATTAAATAAACTCTGCTTCTTCCTACTCCTTTACGAACATGTTGAAAAGAGAAACTGGAAATTGTGATGTATCATGTTGTATGCATGCATGAATGAATTAATTCATTTATTTATTCCTGCAGACAGACATTTATAGCAACACTTCATCACTCTTTTCAATTTGACAGACATGCAACGGCACCCACCAAACTGGGATATGGGAAAAAAGCAAGAATTCTTATCCATGTCCCGCTCCTACAAACTTAGTTTACAATCACTTTATATGGTGGTTATATAGTCCAAGTTTCAACAGCAGATTGGATGGATACATGACAATTTCAGAACAAGTATAACATATGATAATGGATGATAATAACAAGTCAGTATATATACACCAATATGGATATAATAGCATTGAGTGACCATGAGATCAGCTCCATCTTGCCTGGGTATCTTTCGTCTTCTGAAGCCTTGTCTGGTGTGTTATGTCCCTTATTCCATCCACAGTGAGTTTTTTTGCACCTGTGTCCCACAGTTGAGAAAGTGCAAACAACAAGTCATGTTTTTGATAGTTTCCCAACAACACATTTTTTTACCGCAAGGTTGAACACTCTTATGCTAGAAGACAGTTTAATTTCTCCGCTCACATTATCCCACAGTTTCACCCCTGGTATAGATAACGTTTGAGCCTTGAATGTGGAATTTAATATGTTATGTTTGAATTATAGGACACCCCTGAGTTCATGTGGACCATCTCCGAGTGAAAACAGACTCTATTTTTGCTGGTAGAGCCCTTTGTGAGGGCATAAACATAACTTGAAGGCTCCTGTGTTGGATTATATCATGTAGTTTTAACCCTTATGTAATGTTCATAATGTTTTTACTCAGCCAGCATTTGTGGGTATAAAGGACCCGTTGTTTACCTTATCCCAATAAACATCTGTTCAGTATTTTAACATAAAAGTGTTTGATTGTGAGGCATTAAAAGCCACAAAATGCAACGGGTCTATCAGACCCACAAATGCTGGCTGAGTAACAACAACATGAATGTTGCCCGGCAAATTTATCTGCCAGTTTCTGCATCCACAGGGATTTTTCTTTTGTGTTTCTGCACCTGCGGTTCCCACACAAGGTTGCAACATTGTTTGCCAACACTGTCTGCTCTCATTTTCTCGCACATTTTACCCTCTGATGTTCTGTGTACTGACACTCTGTCCTCCTCCTGTGTGTGTGTGTGTGTGTGTGTGTGTGTGTGTGTGTGTGAGTGTGTGTGTGTGTGTGTGTGTTACACAAAACATCAATTTCCACACTTCTATTAGCCTTATATGTAATATAAATGTGTAGGGGGGTGGGGGGGGGTGTATGCATACTTGCCAACCTTAAGAGCTCCTAATTAGCGAGAGGGTCGGGGGGGCGGGGGGGGTTTGGTGGTAGCGGGGGTGTATATTGTAGAGTTCCGGAAGAGTTAGTGCTACTAGGGGTTCTGGGTATTTCTTCTGTTGTGTTTATGTTGTAGTACAGTGCGGATGTTCTCCCGAAATGTGTTTGTCATTCTTGTTTGTAACAGTGTTGAAGTTGTTTATGCGGCCACCCTCAGTGTGACCTGTATGGCTGTTGATCAAGTATGCATTGCATTCACTCATGTCACGTGTGGGTAAAAGACGTATATATTACGTGACTTGGCCGGCACACTGTATGTATGGAAGGAATGCGGACGTTACGACAGGTTGTAGAGGACGCTTAAGGCAGTAAAGGCACGCCCTCAATATTGTTGTCCAGGCGGAAATCGGGAGAAATTCGGGAGAATGGTTGCCCTGGGACATCTACAGGAGGGGCGCTGAAATTCGGGAGTCTCCCGGGAAAAAAGGGAGGGTTGGCAAGTATGGGTGTGTAGTGAGTGGTCATTAAATATATAGTCTGATATATTTCACAGAAAATGAGCCAAAGTCAGTGAGTCTCAGTTTGAAAAATGTATTAATTGTATATTTTTTCTTTTGATAAAAAATGAAAACGGGTCCCACAGACTCGAACACCAAACAAGAAAATAACTCATTATGATCAGATAATTGTGTCAATGCATGTTCTAAATCAGACCTTGGCAAATAAAGGCATAAGGCCGTTAAGCTTTTCAATCTGGCCCGGCGGACATTCCCAAATATTTTTTTTAGATCTTTAAAATGAAAAGTGTAGCTGCTTTTATGGTGTGCAGTGATGTTTTCTAATGACTGTAAGTCTTGAACTATACAAAGAATTTCAATGGTTGGAATCTGCGTTTTGACATGCTAGTTACTATGGTCATCTAATTAGTTACGATAGTGATCTAATTAGTTACTATGGTAATGTAAGTCATAGCAACTCAGACGAGGCAGCAAGCAGTGTGGGTGGGGAGCATTTCCACAGAGTGTTTCCAGAGCGGCCAGACTAAAATGCTGCTGTCAGGGACAGACGCAGAAGGGCAGAGTTTTACAACAGAGTTCTAAAGCTTAGTGACATATCAAATATATCACATTGTAAGTGTGTTTTTTGTTGTTGTTTACTCTTCGTGTTCGTATTTCGCTGTGTTTGTGGCATTTTTGTTGCGTTTTGCTTGATTGTAAAATATGTCGGTTGAGAGGTGATGTGACGTTCATATGTTGTCAATATTCTAGACTGACCATATGTCCTCTTTTCCCTGGACATGTCCTCTTTTGCGGGACTCTCTGGTGTGTACGGGCGGGGTTTCTTAAATGCCTCAAATGACCGGCATTTTGTGTCAGGGTTGCGTTTATTTTCAATATACGTACAGGGTTAAGAGGGGTTAATAACACCCACACCAAGGGGGCCCAGTCTGGAGTGGGAAAAAACCTCCATAGCAAAGCACATATACATATTACAACATACATCTCAAGATATCTAGCAACAGAGGGAAGGTAGTTCAAGGTCATGGTGGTAGGCCGCAGCTCTCAGGCGCTGACCATCCATTCATCACCCCCTACGGGATTTGCATTGAGGGCATTGGGTTTGGGGGGTGGGATGGGGTGTGTATGTGTGGCGTATATTTGTGTGTGTGTGTGTGTGTTTCTGTGTGTGTGTGTGTGTGTGTGTGTGTGTGTGTGTGTGTGTGTGAGCCCGTAGTGTGTCTCTGTTCCGCGGCCTTGATGTATTGTGAAGTCGCCAGTCCAAAGTCAACAACAACAGGCGTGTGTCCATGATAGACAATAAGGGAGTTTGTTGTGTCTTTGCTGCAGTGTCCTTCGGGAGAGTCTCGAAGCCAGGGAAACAATCCAAGTTAGAAAGATTTGTATGCGAGTGAAAATAAAATTTGCTTTTCACTCTAAAATTGTCTATGACTGGTCCTCAAACCTGTGGGGTGGACAGTCCGATGTAATTCACAGTTCTTCCCGCATCCTCCAATCATTTGTGGTAGCTTTGGGGGACTTTGAAGACTGCCAGCAACTTCCAATTTGTCGACAAACCAGAGCAACGCTTACTCCAATCAGCAGATGTCCTGTTGTCATAATTCCGAATAGGTGGATATCTTCACGTCCTCGACAGAAAATGGTCTCCAGGCACGCGGCCCTCCTTCTTCTCCCAAGAGTCCGTTGTGTGTCCAGCAACAACCGCTTCGTCACGACAGCAGGTTCCCCGAAACCCAAGATCTTGTCAATTTTGTTGGGGCCAGTTAAATAGTTCCAATGTTTAGATTTGGAGAGCAGTGCAAAAAGAGGCAACACGAAAGTTAAGACAAGACAAAACAAAGAAGCAAGCAGGAGAGATGAATGAATGAATGAATGAATGAATGAATGGTTTATTTTGAGCCATGCAAACAAAACAAAAGAATGACATGAAATACAAAAGATATATATATATATATATATATATATATATATATATATATACATATATATATATATATATATATATATATATATATATATATATATATATATATATATATATATATATACAGAGGTGGCGACTTGTCCAGGGTGTACCCCGCCTTCCGCCCGATTGTAGCTGAGATAGGCGCCAGTGCCCCCCGCGACCCCAAAAAGGGAATAAGCGGTAGAAAATGGATGGAATGGATGGATGGATTATTTTTATAACGGAGAGGAAAGGGGAGCGTCCACCCTCGATGAGTGCCAGGAGTGTTTTTAAGAGTCTTTTTAAGTGTTTTAGGAGTCTTTTTGCGTGATTTAGGAGTCTTTTTTGCGTGATTTAGGAGTCTTTATGTGTTTAAGGAGTCTTATTATGTGTTTTAGGAGTCTTGTTATGTGTTTTAGGAGTAATTTACGTTTTAGATGTCACTGTGCATCTCTTCTGAGTAATTTTATGTGTTTTAGAGTCATTTTTAATTTTTTAGAAGTTGGTTGTTGTGTTTTTAAATGTTTTACTTGTCATTTTAATGTGTTAAGTTATTTTATGCATTTGTGTTTCGCACAAGAGGTAGAACATCTCACTCTGCCATAACCACAACACCAGGGGGAGCTCCACAAACCACGTTAAACCCAGATTTCGATCTAACAAAGGTCTTAACTCATTCTCTTTCTATGCCACATCAATGTGGAATGCACTCTCAACAGGTATAAAAGTAAGTGCATCTCTATATTCCTTCAAAACCGCTCTAAAAGAACACCTCCAGGGAACTTCAACACTTTACTAATACCCTCCTCCATTCACATCCCATCTCCCCGGATTATAAACAACTCAAATGTACTTCTAATGTATATACTTGTTCTTATGCTATCTGAACTCACTATGTTCTCTGCTGGCTGTACATATCCTACTAAATAAGACCTACACTGTTTCAATGTCCACATTTCTCTGTTGATGCAATGTTGATGACTGAAGTTCTGATATCAACCAAAGCTCCTCATCCCACCCCCCGGATTGTAAATAATGTAAATAATTCAATGTACATACTATGATGATTAACTTGTGTGATGACTGTATTATGTTGATAGTATATATTTGTACCATGAATTGATTAACGTGGACCCCGACTTAAACAAGTTGAAAAACTTATTCGGGTGTTACCATTTAGTGGTCAATTGTACGGAATATGTACTGTACTGTGCAATCTACTAATAAAAGTATCAATCAATCAATCAATTCTGGAAACAGGAATTTCTTACAGGCAACAATGTGGACTACTATGTCTTATGGGGTCCAGACGGTAAAATACGCGGAAGTGACAGGCGGAAGAAGCTCCGGGCGGAAGCGGTCTGTTCTGACAGGGAGGAAACATTTAGCAAGAATTGACACAAACAAGAGCGCCTTCTCCAAATTGTAGCGTTTAGCCCCCATCTTGTTGGACTCCGCCATCCACTGCAATGATCCTGTTAGAAATCAATAACCGCATCATAGAGGAGACGCTGTCGTTGAAGTTCGACGGCGCTTCAAACGGGTGAGAATCATTGTTAACACCTGGCTAGCATTGCTAACTAGCTTCCCATTTCAACGTTGTGGCGCTCGTTGCTGTTGCAAGGAATTATTTGCTGGTTCTGATCCATGCATACAGAACCGGAATAGTCAGCAGAGTAGCATTCTAGTGCGGGGGGAGAAATAAACCCCGAAATGAGCTAAATGTTAGGCTACCATTGCTTCGCCTCTAACTGGGGTGTGTCTCAGCGGTCTGTGTAATGTCAAGCCACGTCCACTTTCACACAATTGCTACATATTAAATAAATAAAAAAAATATATATAAATTAATAAATAAATATATATATATGTCTTAATAAATATAATGTTTCCTTTTTAATGGTCAAACGTTTGGCGTTATATACCCTTTGATGTTTGGGTCGTTTTTTAACATGTGACCACAAGCTTCTGTTTGTCTCCAACATGATTCAGTTCAAGCTGTTGTACATCAGTCGCTTGTTAAAAAAATAAAAAAAAACAAAAAAAAACATGTAAGGCTAATTTACGTTTCCTGTTAAAAGCACCAAAGAACCAGAGTTCGCTGGTAGCTTCCGCATTCCAGAAGTCAAGCTGAGTCAAGTCTGCCCAGATGCAGAATTTAGCTCAGGCAAGCTGCAGCAGCATCCAACCTTATGAACTAAACCAGGGGTCACCAACCTTTTTGAAACCAAGAGCTACTTTTTGGGTACTGATTAATGCGAAGGGCTACCAGTTTGATACACACTTAAATACATTGCCAAAAATAGCCAATTTGCTCAATTTACCTTTAATAAATACGTCTGTATACCGGTATATAAAAAAATGGGTATTTCTGTCTGTCATTCCGTCGTACATTTTTTTTTCCTTTTACAGGTTTTTTTTTTGTAGAAAATAAATGAAAAAACACTTAATAGAACGGTTTAAAAGAGGAGAAAACAGGAAAAAAATGAAAATTAAATTTTGAAACATAGTTTATCTTCAATTTTGACTCTTTAAAATTCAACCGAAAAAAATGAAGAGAAAAACTAGCTAATTTGAATCTTTTTGAAATTTATTTTTTTATTTTTTTATGGAACATCATTTGTATTTTTCCTGATTAAAATTAATTTGAGAATTTTAATGACATGTTTTAAATAGGTTAAAATACAATCTGCACTTTGTTATGATATATAACACATTGGACCAAGCTATATTTCTAACAAAGACAAATCATTATTTCTTCTAGATTTTCCAGAACAAAAAATTTAAAAGAAATTCAAAATACTTTGAAATAAGATTTAATATTGATTCCATAGATTTTCGAGATTTGCTAGAATAATTTTTTTTTAATTTTAATCATAAGTTTGAAGAAATATTTCACAAATATTCTTTGTCGAAAAAACAGAAGCTAAAATGAAGAATTAAATTAAAATGCATTTATTATAATTTACAATAGAAAAAAAATACTTGAACATTGATTTAAATTGTCAGGAAAGATGAGGAAGGGATTTAAAAGGTAAAAAGGTACATGTGTTTAAAAATCCTAAAATCATATTTAAGGTTGTATTTTTTCTCTAAAATTGTCTTTCTGAAAGTTATAAGAAGCAAAGTAAAAAAATAAATTAATTTATTCAACCAAGTGAAGACCAAGTATTTGAAATAGATTCTTGGATTTTCAAATTCTATTTGAGTTTTGTCTCTCTTAGAATTAAAAATGTCGAGCAAAGCGAGACCTGCTTGCTAGTAAATAAATACAATTTAATAAATAGAGGCAGCTCACTGGTAAGTGCTGCTATATGAGCTATTTTTAGAAAAGTCCAGTGGGCTACTCGTCTGGTCCTTACGGGCTACCTGGTGCCCGCGTGCACCACTTTGGTGACCCCTGAACTAAACCCTGGAAATAGTCCTGTGCCGGTTAGGAACATTCTTACCTTGTGTAAGTGGAAAGTGCAGTTATCTATAGGATGCTAAATAGGTTATACCTCTATAGCGCTTTTCTACCTTCAAGGTAGGGCTTGGCGATATGGCCTTTTTTAAATATCGCGATATTTTAAGACCATATCGCGATATACGATATATATTTCGATATTTTGCCTTGAATTAACATTTCAGGCATATAATCACATGATGGTGTGAGCGTGTGGCACCGATTGGAGATGTTGACATTCTAAACATTTCTTCACAAAAAAATAAATCTTTAACATCAATATTTATTGACCATGTCCACACAAAATCTAGCTGTCTACACTGTTGCATTTCTTTTCACAGTTTATGAACTTACATTCATATTTTGTTGAAGTATTATTCAATAAACTTGTTTATGAAGGATTTTTGAATTGTTGCTATTTTTAGAATATTCAAAAAAAATCTCACGTACCCCTTGGCATACCTTCAAGTACCCCCAGGGGTACGCGTAGCCCCATTTGAGAACCACTGATCTATAGGATGCTAAATGGGTTATACAAACCCCATTTCCATATGAGTTGGGAAATTGTGTTAGATGTAAATATAAATGGAATACAATGATTTGCAAATCCTTTTCAACCCATATTCAATTGAATACACGACAAAGACAAGATATTTGATGTTCGAACTCATATACAAATTTTTTTTTGCAAATATTAATTAACTTAGAATTTCATGGCTGCAACCCATGCCAAAGTAGTTGGGAAACGGCATGTTCACCACTGTAATAAACTTTGCTTCTTCCTACTCCTTTTCGGACATGATGTAAAGTGAAATGATATGAAATTGTGTGATGTATTATGCTGTAAGTGTGCTCATTTTCGAAATAAACTAAAGAAAGAAAGTTCCACTTTTTTTTTTACCTGCTTAGTTATGTAAATCAGGCAATGATTTTAAGTGAAGTTAAAATCAGCTTGTCTCGATTGTTTTGTATAATATCTCAAACTGGATGTCTTCTTTGCAGAACAAAGCCGGAGGCTGTTGAAGTGACGTTTGCGGGTAAGATTCAACTTCTTTTGTTTGAAGGAGACCTCTTATGCAAAACCAACTTTTCCTACATATTCGTTCCTGTTCTTGTGAATTTGGGATCTTAGACTTAGACAAACTTTATTGATCCACAAGGGGAATTTGTTCCACACAGTAAACTCAGTTACAAAGGATAGAAAGAATAATGCAGGTATAAAGTAGTAGTATAAAAATGTACCGTAGTAGAAATATAAAATATAACATATGTAATATTTACATATTTTATATACAGTATATGATATATACTGATATGTTATTATATTATATTTGTATATAATATATACACTATATAACAAGTATATCATGTAAAAGCTGCAGTAAAAAAAAAAAGGGGCAGCATAAAGTAAAGAGTAGATGCTGCAGAAAATATACATTATAAACAAAAAGAAGTAGCTATCATAGAAGCGGTCAGGTAAGACATATATCATCTATTGCTCAATGGCGAGTGATTATACAGCTGGATGGAGTGCGGAATGAAGGAAATCTTGAATCGAACACTGTGGGAACGAAGCTGAAGGAGCCTGTTGGAGTATGATTTCCGCTGTCCCTCAATTGTTTGGTGGAGTGGTTGGGCAGGATTGTCCATGATGGCGAGCAGTTAGTCCAGTGTCCTCCTGTCCCTCACTGACACATCTGCACAAGTCTTGAATATTTGAACTCAAACTATGGGGGCATAGCGGAGATACTCATAAAACAATCTTGCCTTCCTTCATACTTCCTCCAATCGTGCTGTTAGGAATTTGCCAAATTTGTGATGTTTTCCCCAAGTGTGACATCAGCGGATATCTCCGTATATGGTAGAAATTTACCTGAATTGCTGAGTCCGCTATTATAGTCCTAGGCCGTAGTCAGTAAGTTCTTTCTTTTTCTCTGTCCTCTTGTTGTGGGGCAGACTGGCTCGTACATGCACAGGCATCCTCCGCTGTTGCTATTTCTAATACAAAGTAGCCTAGTGTTTTAACTTATATTTTTCATTAGACTCCATATGGAAACACTAAAAACTACAACATGGCGGACGGGGAGAAGACGCAGTCGCAGTGTAGGCACAAAAATAAGACCCACCCACAAACTGGCGCATCCTGAAGAAACGGTCAATAAACAGCTTCAAGATTGTCTGTAAAACGTAATCTATTCAACATTTTGACCAAAGAACCAACATTCCATGTTATGAAGACCACAAGGAAGTGTTTTAAATGCAGAAAACAAACATAATATGACCTCTTTAAGTAGTTCAAATCAAACCCTTAAAGAAAATATTTATTCATTATTGTAGATCACATTCAATGCAGGGGTGTCCAAATTCAAAGGAGGCGGGCACCCTTCTGATAGTTTTAATTTTGAAAGAAAAACGGAAGGCTAAAACCGATCCAGTGTTGATATATTTGTATTTCTAACATTATAATTGAATTGTCAATTACTTTTAACTATCCTAAATAAGTAAACCAACATAGAAATAAGATGGACTCTCAATTTGTGTTTAGCAAAATGTGCACTTCATTAAATAATGAACAGCTTTTGGAAAAAGTGGATCGGGTATTTTATCTGTCGCCATCACTTTCCAACAAATGTGGCATACTGGCTCGTTTTTTCATGTTGATGGACTAATTTTGTTAATTTGTTTTGAAGCTGAAATATTGTCATTATTGGTAATCTTTTCTTTTTTTTTTCCCCTCCTAATGTTTATTACTTTGCAGCGCTTTTCACGTGCAATTAGTATGGCTCTGTCGCTTTCCGAAGCTAGCCATCCCGCCTCCACTCAGTGAGACAAAGATTATGGATGATTGACGAAAGGGTTCACTCCATTCATTTATTTCTGTCTTTAAAGGCCTACTGAGACCCACTACTACCGACCACGCAGTCTGATAGTTTATACATCAATGATGAAATATTAACATTGCAACACATGCCAATACAGCCGGTTTAGTTTACTAAATTACAATTTTAAATTTCCCGTGGAGTTTCGTGTTGAAAACGTTGCGGAATGATGACGCGCGTATGATGACACGTGCGCGTGACGTCTCGGGTTGTAGCGGACATATTAGCCCAGCACCACACACGGCTAAAAGTAGTCTATTTTCATCGCATAATTACACAGTATTTTGGACATCTGTGTTGCTGAATCTTTTGCAATTTTTTCAATTAATAATGGAGACTATAAAGAAGAATGCTGTTGGTGGAAAGCGGTGGATCGCAGCTGCCTTTAGCACTGAAACACAGCCGGTGTTTCTTTGTTGTGAAGCTTTAACACAGAGCGGTCAAGCGAACATGTTTCTTTATGTCAACTAGCAAGTGTTTGGATGGGAAAATTGTTAAATTAAGTCAGCTCTTACCGGAGACTTCAGCGGATTATGGGACCTCTTCCTGTAGCTGTCAAAAAGGCATCTGTGATCTTGGCTCCTCCATTGGCCTCTCTCTGAGACACTGGCGTTCACCGCAGCCATCCGACTTTCAGGTATGACTTTAGAATCTCACTAAAACACTATTAAAAAAATAATCAGATAAAGGGATTTTCCAGAACCATCCTAGTAAATGTGTCTAATTACATCTGAAATGCTACCACTGCCGCCGCCTGGAGCTGTCGCTTTTTATTTTTTCTTTCTTTTTTTAAATTTTTTTTATAGTGCTTCATTCCATTTTTCCTCCTCCACGAATCTTTCAACCTCGCTCAAATTAATAGGGAAATTGTCACTTTCTCGGTCCGAATAGCTCTTGCTGCTGGAGGCTATGATTATAAACGATGTGAGGATGTGAGGAGCCCTACAACCCGTGACGTCACGCGCACATCGTCTGCTACTTCCGGCAAAGGCAAGGCTTTTTTATTAGCGACCAAAAGTTGCGAACTTTATTGTCGATGTTCTCTACTAAATCCTTTTAGCAAAAATATGGCAATATCGCGAAATGATCAAGTATGACACATAGAATGGACCTGCTATCCCCATTTGAATAAGAAAATCTCATTTCAGTAGGCATTTAAACAAACATGCTCAAACTGTACATGTACTTCTGACTAAATTCAGGCAACCAATATTTTGCATACGTTCAAAAATATAAAGAATGATAAAACTTAGCGTACTTGGAGTTAGAAATGTGCATAGCCCACACTACCTCCCCTCACGTCACACCCTCTCCACACTTCGACTACACAAAAGTTCAGGTTGAATTGTTAACCTAATTTATCACAAATAATGGTTATCAAATAGATGAAATATTGTCATGATGATAAAACAAAATTATCAAACATTGTTTTTTATGTGTTTTGTCAGGACTCTAATATTGTTTCTAATATTTTCTGCACCACTCATATGTTGACAAGCACATACAATATAATTATAAATATTTGATGGACAAACCATATCCATCAGCGAACGTCAAGCTACAGTCACACAGTCCCGTTATAAAGTGTTAATGAGTGGGGGAAATGGGTAGCGCCAATTGTATTTGTAGTTGTTTGCAAATGTATAGGAAACACTTGTCTTTTATGTCTTTGATACACAACTTTGTTCATGAATTACCTAATAGATGCTTGCTAAGATACTGTCAAATAGGTACTAATTTAAAAGCCTGCTGAAATGAGATTTTATTATTTAAACGGGGATAGCAGGTTCATTCTATGTGTCATACTTGATCATTTCGCGATATTGCCATATTTTTGCTGAAAGTATTTAGTAGAGAACATCGACGATAAAGTTCGCAACTTTTGGTCGCTAATAAAAAAGCCTTGCCTTTACCGGAAGGAGCAGACAATGACGTCACGGGTTGTAGGGCTCCTCACATCCTCACATTGTTTATAATCATAGCCTCCAGCAGCAAGAGCTATTCGGACTGAGAAAGCGATAATTTCCCCATTAATTTGAGCAAGGATGAAAGATTCGTGGATGAGGAAACTTAGAGGGAAGGCCTAGGAAAAAAAAAAAGGCGAGGGGAAGTGAGAGCGATTCAGATGTTTTTAGACACACTTACTAGGATACTTCTGGGAAATCCCTTATCTGCCTATTGTGTTGCTAGTGTTTTAGTGAGTTAAAGAGTACCTTAAAGCCGGAGGGGTGTGACCACGGGTGTTTTGACGCCAGAGTCTCTGAAAGAAGTCACGGCAGCTGCAGGAGGACGCTGGCTCCGCTGATCTCCGGTAAGAGGCGACTTATTTCCATAATTTTCTCACCGAAAACTGCCGGTTGACATGTAGTCGTGATCCATGTTCGCTTGACCGCTCTGATCCATAGTAAAGCTTCACCTCCGGGAATTTTAAACAAGGAAACACCGTGTGTTTGTGTGGCTAAAGGCTAAAAGCTTCCCACATCTTTCTAATTTGACTCCTCCATTAATAATTGAAGAAATTGCAAAAGATTCAGCAACACAGATGTCCTAAATATTGTGTAATTGCGCGACGAAAAGAGACATCATCGCGTCATCATTCCGCGACGTTTTCAACAGGAAAGTCCGCGGGAAATTTAAAATTGTAATTTAGTAAACTAAACCGGTCGTATTGGCATGTGTTGCAATGTTAAGATTTCATCATTGATATATAAACTATCAGACTGCATGGTGGGTAGTAGTGGGTTTCAGTAGGCCTTTAACAATGACTTATTGGGGTTGTAGTTTGCAGTAGGGTTGACTGACCTGAAAACCATTGTTGAGTTACTTGACAGTCGAAATGTTTGACACAGCTTTGAGTAAGATGTAATGCTGTTCTATTCTACAGCAGTAAGACCATACCTACAACAAGTCACAGTTTAAGTAATACATGCGGTCAAAATAATCAGTGTATCATTTACAGAACAAAATTTGCTCTTGTTTTTTTCTTTGTAGACTTTGATGGTGTCTTATACCACATCTCCAATCCTAATGGAGATAAGACCAAAGTGATGGTCAGCATCTCCCTGAAGTTCTACAAGGAGCTACAGGAGCATGGGGCCGACGAGGTACCACACACATACGCACAAGCACGTGTACACGCGCACGGGCCGTGTTCGATTACACATTCCTGCTTTCAGCAGGGCTTTGATGTATGCGCAGTTGATAAAGCATAAAAAAACAGTAGAATTAGGTCTGCAGTTCTCTAACGCCATGTAAGGGGAAAAAAAGCAGCTGCTGAGGCCTCCAGTAGAAACAGGAAGTGCATTTGAGACACGCTCGCCACAGGCAAGGAAGTGCTGACTGAGTTGCAGCCGCTGTATGAACGCTTTGGTAGACGTTTAGGCACCTTTTTGCTTCCTCAGGAAAATACGAGAAGTAAATAACGTCTTAAAAACTGGCCTATTAAATTCAGGTTTATTGGTGCATTGCTGCCATTCCTGATTATATTTTGCTAATTAGGACTGAGGCTCCTACAGGTATTTCCAAAATGACAGGTAACCATTACAGACCTTTCCGGTCTGACCACTTCAATTAGCTCCAAAATATATCCCCTCCCCCACCCTGTTATTTTGGTTTTGGTAAGGCAACGTTGATTGACTGACACTTTTTTTCCCTTGTTTAGACTCTGGGAAATGCCTGCAGGCTCATAGAAATAATTGCACTGTTGGTAATCTTAGAAAATAAAAGAAAGCACAAGATTTTGGACCAAATAAAAGTATCTGAAAAATGAAGAACAACTCAATATTCATCTGCAATTTTTTCCCCATACACTTATCACTCCTGTTTTCTGGTTCTTTTTGGAAAACTAATTTCGCTGTAAAAAAAAAAAAAAAAAAAAAAAAATGTTAGTTTTTAAAGGGAACTGCACTTTTGAGGGGAATTTTGCCTCTAATTCACAACTCTTATGTGACACATAAGAGTTGTGAATTTTTATTTTTTTTAATTTTTTTATACATTCTAACTTTTAAATAACATTTAACAAAAATCAGCTAACAATGGAGGTAATAGGGTTTTCTTTATTCCACCTATAAAGCGCTCTAAAACACATCGTCAACATGTTATATACATGCTGTAAGAATGTACGTAATGTAGCAACAGGCACATTCATAATTACATATAATATTTACGTATTTTGCTCATTTTAATCATACTTGGTGTATTAATTTCACAAACGCATCACAGCGTTCACAACTACTACTTATGGCAGACTTTGAGAGTCAACAATGATTACTTTGGGACAAATGATGACCTGGAATCTTATATTTTTGAGCCTAAATATCAGGAGGATAAACCAATGTTTCTTTTTTTGGAGGTTGTTTTAGAAGCTGATTGATAAGTAAATCCAGCAATTCTCACTATTGCTAAGTGCTGAACATTAAAAATACAAACCACAAACATAATAAAACAATCACCTTACAATGTTTGATTTCACTGGAATGACGACTGAAGGAAGGTTTATACTTCCTGTTTGGATGAAGAAATATTCATTATCCTTTCTATCCCCTCCTGCTCTGGAGGGGATAGAAAGAGGAAAAAAAGGAAGACGGGGGGGAAATGTGGAGACAAGAGGGGGGATGAAGTGAAGTGAAGTGAATTATATTTATATAGCGCTTTTCTCTAGTGACTCAAAGCGCTTTTACATAGTGAAACCCAATATCTAAGTTACATTTAAACCAGTGTGGGTGGCACTGCGAGCAGGTGGGTAAAGTGCCTTGCCCAAAGACACAACGGCAGTGACTAGAATGGCGAAAGCGGGGATGGAACCTGGAACTCTCAAGTTACTGGCAAGGCCACTCTACCAGCCGAGCTATACCGCCCCCGATGAGACAGAGAGACAAAAACAACAGCAGCAAACACAACAACAACAACAATAGAGCAACATCAGCAAATACGATATGTATAAGTATGATTGTAAAAGGGATCGCAAAGGAGAAGTTCAGGAAATGAATAATAATACGGAAATGACAATGAGCATTATTACACTACAAATGGAGCAATACAAATACCAATAGAAATAGCACTATTGATAATGAATAATACCAATAATGTACCCTTATTATCAACAATATAGTTTTTCCAATGCAACAATCCATACACGTAAAGATAACTATAGATACAAAAGAAAGCAGAAAAATGGTGGGGGAAAAAGAGAAGCCAGCTGTATTAACCTTGTAGATTGTTATAATAACAATTGGTTAAGCTTTGTCAATGTTCCATGTGTTTACCCTAGAGTAAATCCAGCAAGTCACACTATTGCTAAGTGCTAAACAATAAATACGAACCACAAACATAATAAAACAATCACTTACCTTACAATGTTTGCTCTCACTGTAATGACGACTAGAGGGATGTTTATACTTCCTGTTTGGATAAAGAAATATTCATAATCTTCATGCAGGTTTAATAAAAAACAAAACAAGAGTCTTCTCACCATTTCCAGGGCAAAAGTTGAATGTCAAATTTTACCAACATTTTGGCTTATTGCCACAACCTTCTTCTGTACATGTGTGATGCATGATTTATAATCTTGAATCAACTTTTGCCAACTCAGCTGATGCACCAGCTCACCGGCTCATTATGTCAATAGCCGCAGTAGCTAGTTTGCTCTTTGTGATCACAGCGCTGCTAAAAATACTTCCTTAGCATTAGCTCTTATAATAAAAATATTGCAAATACTTGGTTAATAGTCAGTTCACGATATATAAATGAAGTATTTTTGGTGGTTTTTGGATGATTTTTAGAGGGAATAATAGACACAATGGATTAATTCCATTAGCGTTAGCCACCTCGTACTCACTGTATTCGAATGCATAAAAAAAAACAACGTGTTTTTGTCTTTCATAGGGATTGTGAATGACAGGAAAACATCCAAACAATGTGCAGTTTCCCTTTAAGGTGAAATTGTAATTTCCCAATAATAGTATGTTCTAGTGCAGTGTTTTTCAACCTTTTTTGAGCCAAGGCACATTTTTTGCTTTGAAAAAATGCGGAGGCACACCACCAGCAGAAATCCTTAAAAAACAAAACTCAGTTAACAGTAAAAAGTCGTTGTCGCAATTGTTGGATATGACTTTAAACCAGTGGTTCTTAACCTTGTTGGAGGTACTGAACCCCACCAGTTTTATATGCGCATCCACCGAACCCTTCTTTAGTGAAAAATAAAATGTTTTTCAAATTCAAGACAAAGTTATATGATCTTTTACTGGTGCACAAAATGACCCGTGCATGAATATGACCTTGTTCAAAGAACAAAACCAACACAGTGCATGAACTCGTAACAAATTACACACCTGCAAATCAGTTTCGGTTCTGCTGTTGCCGTATCCCTAACATGCCGATAGGGAGAAGTTTTTATGTACACGATGAGTCGGGTCTGGCTTGAGTGGAGGCTCCGCCGAACCCCTGAAGCCGACTCACCGAACCCCTTGGGTTCGATCGAACCCTGGTTAAGAACCACTGCTTTAAACCATAACCAAGCATGCATCAATATAGCTCTTGACTCAAAGTAGGTGTCCTGTCACATCACACCCTGACTTATTTGGACTTTTTTTGCTGTTTTCCTGTGTGTAGTGTTTAAGTTATTGTCTTGCGCTCCTATTTTGGTGGCTTTTCCTGTTTTTTGGTATTTTCCTGTTGTAGTTTCATGTCTTCCTTTAAGCGATATTTCCCGCATCTACTTTGTTTTAGCAGTCAAACATTTTCTGTTTTTTTTATCCTTCTTTGTGGGGACATTGTTGATTGTCATGTTCGAATGTACATTTTGAGCGCCGTCTTTGCTCCACAGTAAATCTTTGCTGTCATCCAGCAATCTGTTTTTGTTTACTTTGTAACCAGTTCAGTTTTAGTGTTGTTCTGCATAGCCTTCCCTAAGCTTCAATGCCTTTTCTTAGGGGCACTCACCTTTTGTTTATTTTTGGTTTAAACATTAGACACCTTTTTACCTGTTTCCGACATCTACAAAGCTATTAGCCACCGGCTGCCACATACTGGTATGGGAGAGTATTGTACGGTTACTCTGCCGAGTTCTAGACAGTACAGACAACAACAACACATCATTTGCAGACTATAATTACTGGTGTGCAAAAAATATTTGTAACCCAAATAGGTGAAACTAGATAATCTCCCACAGCACACCAGACTGTATCTCACGGCACAGTGGTTGAAAAACGCTGTTTTAGTGTAATGTTCATAATAATTAAATGGCCAGCTGTAAAAATAAAAGTGAATGTGATTTATGGTAAAAAATGTTCCAGTTTGTAATTTTGATGCTGTTTAGTGAGGACACAGACAATGAAATGGCATGGTAATTTATTTTGGATTAGAAATAATGGAGTGGTCAAAAACCGCAGAAGAAGTTGTCAGCAGTGGTGCAAATGAGATGTGATACAACAGTCATCCTGACCTGTTACAGAACCCCCTCCCCCCATGCTTAAATGCACAAAACAAAATGAATGTCTCCTAGCTCATTCAATATTTACTGTATCGTCAATGTACATTTAACACTTAAGAGATTGAGACAGCATGTGGTCAAATCGTGTGTATATTAACTAAAGAGCAAAGGTGTCAAAATTTAGCCCTGTGGGATACCAATTGTGGTTTGTAATTGTGTTGATCATTCAGTGCTTATATTAACATTTTGCGTCTTTCAGATTCAAATTTTGGACCATACTTTCTGTAAAAAATTTAGGCTCACAACGTCTGCAATTAATTATCTGAAATGCACCTGTTTTTGTTTTCAGCTGCTGAAGAGAGTGTATGGGAGTTTCCTGGTTTCAACAGAGGCCGGTATGTTTGTTATTGTTTGCGTCATGTTAATTCACGGAGCCTATCTGAGTTTTATGCCTCACTCAACCTGTCACTGTTTTTGCAACAAAAAAATATGTTTGATCTATATTGACAGCAAATTAATAAGTTCTGCTGTGATTTCTTGCAGGCTACAACGTGTCACTCCTGTATGACCTGGATGCTCTACCAGGCAACAAAGATGAGGTTGTTCACCAAGCAGGGATGCTGAAGAGGAACTGTTTTGCCTCCGTTTTTGAAAAGTACTTCAAGTTCCAGGAGGAGGGCAAAGAGGGCGAGAGGAGGGCCGTGGTCCACTACAGAGATGATGAGTCCATGTAGGTGCAAGAGTGGTTTTGTGTACTCCTTTTAGTGCTCTGGGTTCCTCTAAGACTATTTGAAAAGTTAAAGAAGTTTTGATAATGCTTTGTTCCCCTTAGGTATGTGGAGGCCAAGAAAGACCGGGTGACAGTGGTGTTCAGCACAGTCTTTAAAGATGACGATGACGTCATCATCGGCAAAGTCTTCATGCAGGTTTGTGGAAAACAGTTAGGTCTTGCTAGCTATTAGCTAATAATAGCGAGTGAGATAACGAATGTTTAGGGCTGATCTTACGAGGTTTGCTCTGGCGTTCGCTACGCCAACTAGCGAAGCGGAGGTTCGAAACCTGAATTTCTGCTCCCCTCAAAGCATATCAATTTACCTGAGAGACAGCCGGTATCCCAAACAACTTGTAAGATAGGAAACTTGTAAGCTGAGGCACCACCTTATATCTAGACTTTTTTTCTATGGTCTTGCAGGGTTGTACATTGCAAGCATTTTGTTTGCATTTGCGACTACTTGGGGTGTAACGGTACATGTACTTGTATTAAACCGTTTCAGTACGGGGGATTCGGTTTGGTTCGGAGGCGTACCGAACGAGTTCCACACGGAAATATTAAAGGCCTACTGAAACCCACTACTACCCACCACGCAGTCTGATAGTTTATTTATCAATGATGAAATATTAACATTGCAACACATGCCAATAAGGCCTTTTTAGTTTACTAAATTGCAATTTTAAATGTCCCGGGAGTTTTTTCTTGAAAACGTTGCGTAATGACGTGTACACCTGATGTCACGGACTGTTAGGAAATATGAGCGCTGCGCACACACACAGCTAAAAGTCGTCTGTTTTAATGGCATAATTACACAGTATTTTGGACATCTGTGTTGCTGAATCTTTTGCAATTTGTTCAATTAATATTGGAAAAGTCAAAGTAGAAAGACGGAGTTGGGAAGCTTTAGCCTTTAACCACACAAACACACGGTGATTCCTTGTTTAAAGTTCCTGGAGCTGAAACTTTACTATGGATCAGAGCGCGGTCAAGCGAACACGGATCCAGACCGAACGTCAACCAGCAGGTTTGGGTGAGAAAATTGTGATAAAAAGTCGCTTCTTACCGGAGATCAGCTGAGCTCGCCCCATCCATAAAGCTGCCGTCGACTTCGCTGAGACATTGGCGTCAACACCCGGCCGTGGACACACCCCTCTGACTATCAGGTACTGTTAAACTCGCTAAAACACTAGCAACACAATAGAAAGATAAGGGATTTCCCAGAATTATCCTAGTAAATGTGTCTAAAAACCTCTGAATCCGTCCCAATGCAATCGGGTTGTTTTTTTTTTTCCTTCTAGTCCGTCGCTATCAATATCCTCAAACATGAATCTATCATCTTCGCTCAAATTAATGGGGAAATTGTCGTTTTCTCGGTGCGAATAGCTGTTTTTGTTGGAGGCTCCCATTAGAAACAATGTGAATATGTGAGGAGCCATCAACATGTGACGTCATCGTCTGCGACTTCCGGTAAAGGCAGGGCTTTTCTGTTAGCACCAAAAGTTGCGAACTTTATTGTGGATGTTCTCTACTAAATCCTCTCAGCAAAAATGTGGCAATATCGCGAAATGATCAAGTATGACACATAGAATGGACCTGCTATCCCCGTTTAAATAAGAAAATCTCATTTCAGTAGGCCTTTTAAGTAGCGCACCGCGCGTTGTGTAAACAATGCACACCGAGGCACCATAAATTGATTTACGTGGACCCCGACTTAAACAAGTTGAAAAACTTATTCGGATGTTACCATTTAGTGCTCAATTGTACGGAATATGTACTGTACTGTGCAATCTACTAATAAAGGTTTCAATCAATCAAAAAAAACAAAACAACACACAGCATGCTAGCAGCGACCGGGCTACAATAGACTGACCATACCTCTTCTTTTCACCGGATATGTCCTTTTTTGCGGGGCTGTCGATGTGGAATTTCCTAAATGCCTCAAATGTCTGGCATTTTAAGTTAGAGCGTGTATTTTCAATGTACGTTCAGGGTTTAGAAGGGGTTAAAAAAAAAAAAAAAAATTGTGTGCGCAGCAACATTGGTGAGGGAGAGACAGAGAGTGCGGGAGAGTTATGATAAACGCGAAAGCGTTGCCTCTCTGCTCTGCCCTCGCGAAGCAGAGAGGTAGCAGCATGGGTAACTTTAGCTGTGATGCTAGCAGGGCCATGAAAAAAAGAAGGTTCGAATGAAGGAATAATTAATTCCCAAGAAAAACGTCTGGCGGCGGTTTGGCTTCAAGTGGTAATATGTC
This sequence comes from Nerophis ophidion, assembly GCF_033978795.1. NCBI lineage: Eukaryota > Metazoa > Chordata > Actinopteri > Syngnathiformes > Syngnathidae > Nerophis > Nerophis ophidion. Next base: position 11,791,480 of record NC_084637.1, read on the forward strand.
GAACAGACAACCGTAATTTGTCAAGTGTGGCATTGCTACAAAAAGTAGCATTACTGCTAATATATAGCATCATTTGAAAAGTCACCTGCTAGAGAATGAAGAGTGCTTACTCTTCATATCAACATCACCGTTCGGTGCCACACGCCCACACCATCAAAATACCGAGGCAAACATTTCCAGATCAACACCGTATGAAAAAAATAGTCAACAACAGAATTTAATAACGTCCGTGGTAACCTACCAGATAGCGAAGGACAAACACTATTTGATTTCCTATTATGCAGCTCATTTTTATTTGACACTCAAAATTTCTCTGACAATCTTGCACTTTCTGTTTTGGAAATGACATGAACGTTTGAGCCATTGCTTAATAACTGTTTAATAAATACAGTTTTGGTCCATTGACTTAGTTGTGATTTCTTTCTCTGCATGAAAGTTTAAAATGAGCATATATTATTGCAGTATGAACAAGAATGTTTTAATGTAGACTCTTAGAATCATCATACTGCTGTGATTTTATGTATCAAGTGTTCATTCAAGGCTAAGGAAAAATATCGAGATATATATCGTGTCTCGCGATAGGGCCTAAAAAAAAATTGAGATATTAAAAAAAGGCCGTATCGCCCAGCCCTACTCCGAGGTTTGATTTAAAATTTTTGGGGTTCCCATCACTAACCGCACCTGACAGGTTCCTACAGGAACTTTCCAATGTAACTTAAGAACCAAATTAGTTTCAGATGGAACTTTTTTTTACCCGGTTTGTTTTTGGTCAAAACCCAGGAAAATATTTGATTTACCAGGGTGAACTGCAAGGTTCTCGTTAAAGAGGCGCTGGAAATGGCCTACGACGTGCTAACAAACTGAGGACTGAAATTGGCCTCTGGGTTGCCTTAACCATTATACTCCATACAATATGTTCCATCCTTTTGCACACAAAATATTTTATATGTTTTTAATTACTCAAGCTAGGGCTGGGCGATATGGCCTTTTTTAAATATCTTGATATTTTTATGCCATGTCACGATACACAATATATATCTCGATATTTTTCCTTAGCAGCCTTGAATTAACACTTGATTTATATAATCACAGCAGTATGATGATTCCATGTGTCTACATTAAAACATTATTGCTCATACTGCATTAATATATGCTCATTTTAAACTTTCATGCAGAGAGGGAAATCACAACTAAGTCAATTGACCAAAACTGTATTTATTAAACAGTTATTAAGCAGTGGCACAAACATTCATATAATTTCCAAAACACAAAATGCAAGATTGTCAGAGACATTTTAAAACAAGCTGAGTGCACTTTTGTGCATGATTTCACTAAGATGACATATCAAAACAACACTAAATCAAAGTGCACTTTTTGTACAGAACGCCACTACAATAGTTCAAAACAAATAAAGTGCACTTTTGTGCATGATGTCACACAAAATATTTCAGTAAGTGTAAAATAAAAATGAGCTGCATAATAGGAAATCAAATCGCTATGTGGTAGGTTACTGTGGACGTTATCTGCTTATGTTGTTCACTATTTTTTTCATACGGTGTTGATGTGGAAATGGTTGCCTCGGCATTTTGTGTGTGTGGCACTGAATGGAGATATTGAAATGGGGAGTAAGCACTCTTCATTCTCTGGCAGGTGACTTTTCAATTGATGTCACATATTAGCAGTAATGCTACTTTTTGTAGCAATGCTTTTGCCCCACATTTGAAAAATTACGGTTGTCTGTTCGACATATTCCCACTTAAAGCCAAACCACCGCCGGATGATGGACTCCCTGCTGTTTTTCTTGGGAATCAATTCTTCCTTTATTTGTTACCAGATTCGCACCTTCTTTCTCTCGTACTACCACTCGCATCACAGCTAACGTTACCCATGCTGCTACCTCTCTGCTCCGTGAGGGCGAAAACGTATGTGACGTAAGTAAGAAGGTGTGCTTGCTGTCTGTGAGAAGGAGGGACAAGAAAGAGTAGGAAGAGCTTGTAGTGTAATGCCAGCAGCTAAAAGCAACTGCGTGAGAACGTATACTCGAATATCACGATATAGTCATTTTCTATATCGCAAAGAGACAAACCCGCAATATATCGCCCAGCCTTAACTCAGGCTCAAATTTCATCTACATGGGGAAATACATGATTGTAGAGAATGAAAGGGAAGTTGCAGTGTTTGGACAAAGTTGTGAGGCACAGTACATTAGGTCAGATTTGATCACAACATTACAAATCGCTGCAGCGTTTATGTAGATGACTGGAATGTTAAAAACCATGAACTGTAATCCATAAACTGTCTTGTAACATGACCTTTCCATGCAGGAGTTCAAAGAGGGTCGGCGAGCCAGCCACACAGCCCCCCAGGTGCTGTTTAGCCACAGGGAGCCGCCTCTGGAACTCAAGGACACGGACGCGGCTGTTGGGGACAACATCGGATACATCACCTTTGGTTGGTTCATCCGACACGACAAGTTTTCAACTAATTTTCTGACATAACTACGTGATCATAATGAAAGCATTTTGTTGCTTTTAGTCCTCTTTCCACGTCACACCAACGCCAATGCCAGAGACAACACCATCAACCTCATCCACACTTTCAGGGACTACCTGCATTACCACATAAAGTGCTCCAAGGTATGTTTCATTTTCATTTGTCAGTTTAGCTGCTGTTGTGTCATCTGATAAGATTTCCGAGTTTGTTTCGCAATGCATTTCAATACTACACCTGTTGTCATAAAGGCGTAAATTCAGCTTTAATAATAGGCTTTTAAAAAGTCACTGTAATTGAACGTTCCATCCTCCATTCTCCTTAAAAGAACGCTGTCATTACTCAGGTTTTTAGAACTAACAATGTGCGTTTTGAGTACACATTACTCCAACTTCCTTAATGGACCTCGCTGCATTGTAAACGCTGCTCAAAGGTATTTTTTGAGCCGCTTCGATGTCAGACATTTATATTTGACTTGTGTGACCTCATCTGTGCCGCTGCTAGGTAATGAAGTAGGATGTTTTCAGAACAGACAGACAGGAGTCAGTGTGGGCGGATGTACAGATTTATGGACAGACGGCTGTGTCTTGAGAAGACAGACAATAGATTGTTTGTATCCTTCCCTGTGCCGCATCACGTGAAGAAACTGACTTGGTTGTTAATGGCGCCCATAAGGGGGATATGGTGGTTTTGTAGAAATAAATTATGTTTAACATTTTGTGTGTGCGTGCGTACGTAAGTGCCCCAATGTGTATATTAGGGGTGTGGGAAAAAATCGATTCGAATTTGAATCGCGATTCTCACGTTGTGCGATTCAGAATCGAGTCTCATTTTTTTTTTAATCTATTCATGTATTTTTTTTTTTTGTAATTTTATTTATTTATTTATTTTTATCAATCCAACAAACCAATACACAGCAATACCAGAACAATGCAATCCAATTCCAAAACCAAACCTGACCCAGCAACACTCAGAACTGCAATAAACAGAGCAATTGAGAGGAGACACAAACACGACACAGAACAAACCAGAAGTTGTGAAACAAAAATGAATATTATCAACAACAGTATCAATATTAGTTATAATTTCAGCATAGCAGTGATTAAAAATCCCTCATTGACATTATCATTAGACATTTATGAAAATAAAATAAAAAGAACAATAGTGTCACAGTGGCTTACACTTGCATTGCATCTCATAAGCTTGACAACACAATGTGTCCAATATTTTCACAAAGATAAGATAAGTCATATTTTTGGTTCGTTTAATAGTTTAAACAAATTTACATTATTGCAATCAGTTGATAAAACATTGTCCTTTACAATTATAAAAGCTTTTTACAAAAATCTAATATTCTGCTGGCATTTCAGCAGACTGGGGTAGATCCTGCTGAAATCCTACGAATTGAATGAATAGAAAATCTTTTTAAATTGGGAAAAAAATCGTTTTTGAATCGAGAATCGTATTGAAGTGAAAAAAAAAAATCGATATTGAATCGAATGGTGGGACACCCAAAGATTCGTAGCCCTAGTGTAGTAGTTCTCAAATGGGGGTACGCGTACCCCCAGGGGTACTTGAAGGTATGCCAAGTGGGACGTGAGATTTTTTTTAAATATTCTAAAAAAAAAAGCAACCATTCAAAAATCCTTTATAAATATATTTATTGAATAATAATTCAAAAAAATATGAATGTAAGTTCATAAACTGTAAAAAGAAATGGAACAATGCAATATTCAGTGTAAACAGCAAGATTTTTTGTGGACATGTTCAATAAATATTGATGTTAAACATTTATTTTTTTATGAAGAAATGTTTCGAATTAAGGTAATCTCTGTTACAATCCCCAAAGGGGGCACTTTAAGTTGATTATTACTTCTATGTGTAGAAATATTTCTTTATAATTAAATCACTTGTTTATTTTTCAACAAGTTTTTAGTTATTTTTATATCTTTTTTTCCGAATTGTTCAAGAAATACCACTACAAATGAGCAATATTTTGCAATGTTGTACAATTTAATAAGTCAGAAACTGATGACATAGTCCTGTATTTTACTGCTTTATGTCCTTTTTTTTCCAACCAAAAATGCTTTGCTGTGATAAGGAGTTACTTGAATTAAAAAAATGTTCACATGGTGTACATCACTGAAAAAAGGTTGAGAACCACTGCCCTAGTGTATATGTGTATGTGTATATGTACATGTGTATGTGTTAATTAGGGATGTCACGGTATGACATTTTCTTATCATGGTTATTGTGACCAAAATTATCAGTTATATTCATACTGAAATCTTTTAACCAAGTTTTATTTAAAAAAAACAACACATTCAAAATGATTTCCTTTTGTAGAAGAAACATTATTGTTGATAAAACACTGTTTCATGTACCTCAAGTAGAAATTGAATGTGCATATGAAAGCAACAGAAACAGTATAATGAAAGTAATATGGCAGGAAAAAATAACAACAAATAACTAAAACCAATGTAAGAATTTTGAAAGATGGCACCTGATGGCCATGAGACGTAACTGCACTTTTTGTCCATATGGATAAAAATAGTGTTCATATATGAGATCTAGTCTTATACATAGGGCTGCCAATTATGGCCAAAATAATAATTAAGATGATTTTTGTCAATCTTGAAACCATAATTACTGATTGTTAGGTCAAGCAGTGTTGGGATGAGATGTGAACGCAATACCATCATGTCATTTGTAATGGTTAATATAGATAAACTTTATCCATACATCTAAAGACAAGTATTTGTTTCTTTTTTTGTTCATTTAATAGTATCAACATATCAGCTTTTGGTCATTTCATGAAGCTTTTATCTCTGTTTTTACATTTTAAAGGAGCGAGGTATTTTTTTAAAGTTATGTACATTTACACATACATGCATGTATGTATATGGATGTGTATATATTAGTGTGTAAATATATATTGTACATGGTGTGTGTGTATATACATATTTATATGTTTATCAGTATCACAGTATCATGTTCTCATAGTCATCATTGTCACCGATGTCCCACTGGGTGTGAGTTTTCCTTGCCCTTATGTGGGCCTACCGAGGATGTCGTAGTGGTTTGTGCAGCCCTTTGAGACACTAGTGATTTAGGGCTATATAAGTAAACATTGATTGATTGATTGATTGATTATGCATATATATGTACATATATACATGTGTGTGTGTGTGTGTGTATATGTATGTATATATATATATATATATACATACATACATACACATGTGTATATGTGTGTATGTATGCATGTGTATATATGTATATGTTTGTGGTATTGTGGCTATAAATGTTTAACATTCTATTAATGTGTGAAACTCATTCCTGTGCAGGCCTACATTCACACACGCATGAGGGCCAAGACGTCAGACTTCCTCAAGGTTCTGAATCGTGCCCGACCGGACGCTGAGAAGAAGGAGATGAAGACCATCTCGTACGTAACTTCTTTCTGTGTCTGCTGTTGCTGTGCAAAACATGTCAATATAATCCTCCACGTAGTGTCCACACTGCCAATATATATACAACACACAACATTGTAACATTATAACGTCTTATTATTTAGTGGTGTTGTCAAATTTAACGATTTAACACACGACGTTAATCAACAAAACGGATCGCATTAATAATTTATCAACGCAGTTTAATCAAGGAATTTGGTTTGCCCATAGTCCTTTATCATAATCGCGAATGATCACCTGAAAGGTGCCGTGCTTTGCTATACAGTCAGTGATCAGGTCAGTGCAAAGATGGGTGAGGAGTCTGCAATCGTCATGCTTGCTGGCAAATTGCACTTTGACATAAACCCTAATGAAACTTTATATAAAACGGTTTCTAATTGTTTTGAGCTAAAAAATTGACATACAATAAATTGAAAACATTTAAAAAAATTTAATCTAAGACATTCTGAGAGTTAAGTTGTAGCTGTGTCCAAATGTTGGGAAGTTTTTTTAAGTTGATTTAAATTATGCAACAAAGTAATTTACTACAATAAAGCGTGGTCAGTCACATCTCAAAAGTGCGATTAATCTGATTTAAAAAAAAAAAAAAAAAAAAGGATTACTTTACAGCAGTATTGTTGAGCTTTATATTCATAATGTTTTAAGCCTATAATTTACAATAAACCAAATAATCTATTTGAATTAACCAAAAAATATCAAGTGTGTCCAAATTATGGCCTGGGGGGCAATTTTTGCCCCCTGGCAAGTATTTTTTCTACCGTATTTTTCGGACTATAAGTCGCAGTTTTTTTCATAGTTTGGCCGGGGGTGCGACATATACACCGGAGCGACTTATGTGTGAAATTATTAACACATTACCGTAAAATAATTTAATCAAATAATATTATTTATCTCATTCGCGGAAGAGACGAAGAAAATGTCAGCAATCGTCAAACACACGTCAACCAATAAGAATTCGGCGGGGCAGGGTCATGGCAGAAGTGCATTGTGGGTTTTGGGATGCTAACTGCTATATGCTATATGCTACTGCCGTAGCTATTAAGATGGATAATTTCAGCGTTGGCAGTAACTTATAAAAACTGAGAAGGGCTGAACAAAAATTGGACCAAAAAGGAAATCATGTACTGCAGATTACAAGCTGGACGTAGTGAAATATGCAGCAGAAAACGACAAGAGGAAGTGGCGCATACCTTTGGAGTTGGCAGAGTTGTTTAGAAGCGACATCGAGGAAGAAGATTTCATGGGATTTAGCGATTAGGAGTGACAGATTGTCTGGTAAACATATAGCATGTTCAATATGTTTTAGTTATTTGAATGACTCTCACCATGATATGTTACGTTAACATACCAGGCACCTTCTCAGTTGGTTATTTATGCCTCATATAACGTACACTTATTCAGTCTGTTGTTCACTATTCTTTATTTATTTTAAATTGCCTTTCAAATGTCTATTTTTGGTGTTGGATTTTATCAAATAAATTTCCCCCAAAAATGCGACTTATACTCCAGTGCGACGTACATATGTTTTTTTCCTTCTTTATTATGCAATTTTGGCCGGTGCGACATATGCTCCGAAACGACTTATAATCCGAAAAGTACGGTGATTGGTCCTGGACATGTTCTGAAAATGGAATGATTTCATTATTTATAAAGTATATTAGATTTGTCAATAACAACTACACCACAGTATTTGCTCTGCCACCTATAAGACAAAAGCTAAGATAACAATGTTTTTCCTCTAAATATGTATCATATATTGATGTACATTGCATTTGTTTTAGCATCTTTAATGTGAAAAATACATTCTTTCATTTTCCTTGATGGAAAAAAGATTGTACACCCCTGCCATAAAGAATAATTCGCTTAATATATAATATAGCGTACGCCCAGACAAACGTAATTGACCCATGGCTTCTTATTTCCACGTCATAGTTCTGAATCCTAAGTCTGATTATAAAAATAACAATGTCAAGACTGAAAAGATCCCATCTGGTGCTTAAACAAATTACTACTCTTGAAAAAATATTTTCATTTGACCACTGGGCCGATTTTTGACAATATTGTGAGGGAAATTCTGTATTCTTATAAATGTATTCCTAGGGATAGGCAATCTGGTCTAAAATCTATATCACCATATATATTTCAGTTTCCTATGATAATGATATATATCACAATACACATTATTTGGCATATAAATGATAATAGAACCATTTCAAAACGGGCTGCTGATGTCTGCGGTAATATATTGTATCATCCCCGGTTGTAATATTTTCTCTAAATTATTACTAATCTTCTTGCTAATTTACTGTTAATCTACTTTTCTGTTAAAACTTCTTAAAAAAATATTCTTCTGTTTTGTGGATACTTGGTTAGTTTTGGGCGATTCCGCACAATTTAGTATCGATCCAATACCAAATAATAACAGGGTAGTATTGGTTATACCAATCATCATTGAATTATGACTTTTTTTTATGACAATTTTAATCAGAAAAAAACATGATAGCAGTGTAACAATATTAATTGAGGGTAACAATATTAAAATATTTACAAGTATTTACTACTATTGGATTGGATTTAAATCTGTGGGTTTTTTGCTCTTAAAAGTCCTGCTTTGTCCAGGAACATATTTACCAAGTTTGTGAACAATAAAAAAAAAAACATATTTTTTGATAATGAAAAATATTTAACCACTTTGGTATTTACATGTACTGATACTATACTGCCATTTTTGTTTACATTCTAGAGCTCGAGCTTGTGGTTAGCATGGCTTATTGTGTCCTTCTAAGGTCTTTAGTGTAGCATATTTAGCTTTTCCACAACCTCCAGTGATGGTATTTGTAAGAAACTTAGTTTATTTATTATTTTGATCGCTGACTGAGAAGCAGTTATGCACTGTGGAGGGACATTAGCCGCTAGCAAGAGCACTACATTGCGTAAAAGACACGTTTGTTCGCTTGCTGCTGCCAAATTTGCGAGACACAACAAGAAGCTTTTTCACGATATAACCGTAGTATTATACTGTCAGCTCCATTGGTGGCATGTCATATTAAATGTACGCATTCCTGATTATTTCAATTCAAACGGGTCTGAATTAAACTTCTGTGCGATATTCTAATTTAATTGAGATGCACCTGCATGCGTTTTTGCTCATCTTGTGTATTTCACAAGTGTGTTTGCTCATAAAGGGGAAGTTTTTTTTTTTTTACAAGGGAAAGCCTCCAGACTTCTGCAAATGCATAATTTATGTACTCAAAATGTAACCGCACCCCGAGGACAGAGCATCTTTGTTCTGCAGTTAATGTGTAACTCAGACAAGACCTGGAGCCCCACTTGACTCATTTAGGAAGAATTCCCAAATAATCAACAGATAAACGCTTGCACGGCATGACTAACTACAGTGTTCGTTCTTCCTCTCTATGCTCTGTCAGTGGGAAGACCTTCTCCCGCTGAGGCCGAGCTTGGAGAGAGCTCTGGAGCCACCGTGGCCACACCCGAACGCACCACTCTGCGGCTCAGCGCCTCGTTGGACAGGCCTCAAGGAAGCCTCTAAAATGCCCCACACAGCCCACCCAAAATTGTCCTGTCTCTTTTTCGTTTGTTTTTTTTTCTTTTTCATGAATAATACAATTGGTAGAAAAAGCCAAGGCTCAAGATTTAAGAAAACAGGGCATTCCTCGCTTTGCATAGTTAAAGAGAATTATTAGTCCTATATACATATATATATGAAAAAAACAAAACATTTTTGATACAATATCTTTTACTCCATTTGGTACTCTTACTCGACCCTCACCACACAATACTCATGTGTTGGTTTCAGACCCTTCTCTGTCTGTCATGTCATTGTCATTTGAAAAAAAAAATAAAACACTCATACCAAAGGATGTATGTAATACCCACTTTTATTTTTCTTTACAGGAGGTGTATACAAAATCAATATTTGCCCGTGGTACATTATAAGAATACAATCAAACAGACGGCAAATAGAAATATTGGTAATGTAATATCCGTATATAATAATAATGTAATAATGGTAATATCCGAGCCTTTAAATAGACTCCCTTTTTAGACCAGTTGATCTGCCGTTTCTTTTCTTTTTCTTCTATGTCCCACTCTCCCTTGTGGAGGGGGTCCGGTCCGATCCGGTGGCCATGTACTGCTTGCCTGTGTATCGGCTGGGGACATCTCTGCGATGCTGATCCGCCTCCGCTTGGGATGGTTTCCTGCTGGCTCCGCTGTGAACGGGACTCTCGCTGCTGTGTTGGATCCGCTTTGGACTGGACTCTCGCGACTGTGTTGGATCCATTGTGGATTGAACTTTCACAGTATCATGTTAGACCCGCTCGACATCCATTGCTTTCCTCCTCTCTAAGGTTCTCATAGTCATCATTGTCACCGACGTCCCACTGGGTGTGAGTTTTCCTTGCCCTTATGTGGGCCTACCGAGGATGTCGTGGTGGTTTGTGCAGCCCTTTGAGACACTAGTGATTTAGGGCTATATAAGTAAACATTGATTGATTGATGAATGTAATGATTACCAGCCACCTATGTATTTCAAGAAAACAACTACACTATCTTGCCAGAAGTATTTGGCCACCCATCCAAATGATCAGAATCAGGTGTCCTAATCACTTGGCCCGGGCACAGGTGTATAAAATCAAGCACTTAAGCATGGAGACTGTTTCTACAAACATTTGTGAATGAATGGGTCGCTTTCAGGAGCTCAGGGATTTCCAGAATGGAACTGTCATAGGATGCCACCTGTGCAACCCATCCAGTCGTGAAATTTCCTCGCTCCTAAATATTCCAAAGTCAACTCTGAAAGAGAGTTGACTTTGGAGAAAGGGGAAACTGCCGCTTTAGCAAAGTGGCACTCGACTTGTTTGGCTGTGGGACCAACGTAATTTCAAGACGAGCAGCGATCCAAATTGTGGTTAATTTTCAACTCAAATATTTAGATTTAAAAAATCCTAATATCGAACACAAAGTTAAAGGAACATTTCAGGAACATGACATTCCATTTTAATAACTTTCAGAGCCAAACAGAAGTCATGTTTTTGAGGTGCGTGAAAACTTTATGGAGTAAGAATTTTTGTTTTAATTTTTTCGCTTATATTTTTAAATAAACTTTAGTCCGAGATAAAAAAATATCAAACTTTTTCTGCCCTTTTTAAATGCTTTTTGATCAGAATACCACAGGTTTCAATTTGTGAAATAACTCATGAATATGCAAATGTATACAAACTGAAAACTAAGAGTTGTGAAAACAAACACATTACAGTTTTGGTATTTTTGTTTTGGGCTGAAATTGATTTAGAGATTCAAGTATATATATAAAAAAATTAACCCAATATGTTTTTATGCTCCTCAAAAAATGAACTTTAATACCCTGGGGCGGCATAGCTCGGTTGGTAGAGTGGCCGTGCCAGCAACTTGAGGGTTGCAGGTTCGATTCCCGCTTGTGCCATCCTAGTTACTGCCGTTGTGTCCTTGGGCAAGACACTTTACCCACCTGCTCTCAGTGCCACCCACACTGGTTTAAATGTAACTTAGATATTGGGTTTCACTATGTAAAGCGCTTTGAGTCACTTGAGAAAAGCGCTATATAAATATAATTCACTTCACTTCACCCTGTTTGGCTTTGGGTTATTTTCCCAATAAAAAAACAACTTAGGATAATTAATGTGTAATAGAGCAACAACAAAACTGTATTGACAGGCCAAAAGAGTCAGCTTTTGTCCCCTGAGGGTAAATACAAAGGGTATTTTAATGTCTCCGCTAACTCAGCAGACATAACAGTTCTTAATAAAAACTTTGAGTCTTTACTTTGAAGAACTGTAAAACTGAATTTCTATAAATAAAGCATGTGAGCTATAAGCCACATAAGCCAATAAATAGTTTCTCTATAACACTCGGCATAAACAAAATGCCGAAATGTGTAAATTTGATGCTATTTATATTGAAATTCCCAAGTATGTTACGAGGATTTAGCTTTAGCGATTTTTTTATTTGCGATTTCAAGCACCTCCAACAATAACAATCAAATATACAACTGAGATATACAATAACCATAACATTTTTATAAGGTGCAACAAAAGACCGGGTTGGCACATTCAAGATCCTAATGACAGGAAATGGCTTAAAAATCCCCTTCAGAATAAAAGCACTATTTTCATTTTTCTCTGTGACCCACCAGCTGAGAACCACTGCCTTGATCGTAAAGATGAATGCCAAGACAAGGATTTTATATCATTTCTCGTTCTTTATTCAAACAATCGCAAGAGAAAACTGTTGGATCAAGCTTTTTCCTCTTTGTTCTCAATCTTGGCTTTTTCCTCTTCAGAGTCAGAGGAGGAGGATGAGGATGAAGAAGAGGAAGAGGAAGAAGATGAGCTTTTCTTAGTTTTCGGACTTTTCTTTCTACCAGGTTTTTGGGGGTGTTCGGTCGCGGTTTCTGCTGGAACTTGGGGGTCTTTCAACAAGGTAGATTCTTCAGATGAAGCCTTTTTTTGCATCACGGCTTCTTCCTGACCCCCGGGTGCTTCTTCATTAGGTTTCTGCCAGTCTTGGGAAGGAAACAAACACAATATTCATACTTCTGCTTGACCTTTCATACCCGACTATTCTTTTGATTTGGATCGGCCTATGGGTCGTGTGAGGCGTTACAGTCATAGCATGCAGTTTACAAGGTTGGCTCTTTGTTTTTGAGAAACCATTTAGTCTTACTGGGCTCAATTCTTTTTTTAGTCCCGCAAATTTCCAACATTTAGTTCTTTGTTCTTGATTTGTTTCATCAGCCGCATGCTGTACTTACCGTCCGTCAGAGCATCTTCAATTGCAAACTCCAAACTGTCAGGGAAGAAGAGTATACACAAACATGCTTAAAACGTAGTTTATTAGTGTGATGCTAACACGTCCGTGAATCAAGTACAGGGGCGTCCAAAGTGCGGCCTGAAGATTGTTTTTATTTCATTGTTTTTCCTTGAACATATTCTCTGAGCCCTGACTTACTCTGCCGTGCACATTTGGTTTTGGTTTACTTCTATTGTCAGAGTTTATAAATTTAGAAAACAAAAATGACTCTTGTAATGCAAAGACACTTTTTCACTGCGGTGGACTAGTTCTTAAGATATCTACATGGTCTTACCTAAAAGTCATTTTAATTCTTGGATTTTTTTTAGTATGTGGCCACCCGTGCAAAGTTTGAACACCCCTGTTCTAGTCCAGGATCTTTCTGACCTCATACTTAGTTCTCACCTCTCCCCTTCACCGGACATCAGCAGTTGGTAGTTGTTGATTTCAGCCTCCAGCTGCATCTTCACACACAGCAGGTCCTTGTTCATCTCCACCTGGTTCTCCAAGTGCGCCCTCACCTTCTTTAGCTGCTTCTCCAAGTCCAGGATGATCTGGTTCTGAGGGGCCAGCCGTTGACTGTTCTCCATTTTGGTGAACCTCAGGTTATCCTCCAGATTGTGGATCTGTGGAGACGGCCCAGTGCTTGTTTACAAGTGTCATTTTTCTATACTCTTCCAGGTGCAAGGTTCTAATGACAGGGCATTGAAGGAATGCTGCTGCTTTTATTTGCTTCTGTAAACCTGTCTTTGGGATTCTCAGGGCATTCAATGGATGTCCACTGGACTGTTTGTGAGTTTGTTTTAGAAGACATTTCACCTCTCATCCAAGCAGGATTTATCAGTTCATGCTCTTTTACTTAGATTGGTCAGATCTGATCCCAAGCTAAGCCTATTAATCAGATTTAGTCCAGTTGGGGATGATTGAATGTCCTGAGAATACCATCACTGTTTATGAACGTGTCATTGAAAAGTCTCACCGTGCTCTGCCCACCCTGAACCTTGATTTCCAGATATTTTTTCTGCCTGAGCAGATCTTTGAGCTCCGTCTTGCTTGACTCCATCTCTTCAGTGTTCTGTGCCTCCTCAACCTTGATGTTCTCAAACTACAGATGAGGAACACGGAGAGGTCAACCAAAAGAACGAAGGAACACAAGTCCGGATGTTATCTATACCTTCCTTTGGTA
>NC_084637.1:11810477-11827977 GCF_033978795.1 Nerophis ophidion
GGAGAGGTCAGTATGTCTACTTTGACCTTTGTCTTAAACCACAGGTGTCAAACTCAAGGCCACTTCATTTTATTTGGCCCTCGAAAGCCTGGAAATAATATTTATCAATAAAGTCCTGTAACTTTTCTTATTAAATGTATTATTTTTTTCTATTTTGGGAGAAAACAAATATATGTACACAATGTAATCCTAAATTATGTCAGTTTAAATAGTGTCTAATTGTGCAAAAATATATTATCAAACATTTAAAAAAAAAATTGAATAGAAATAAATACTAATAATAATGATTTCAAAGCAGATGATCCATCATATTGTGCAATGTAAAAGTAGCAATAAAATTGTGAAATTTCCTTTGTTTTTTTTTTTTAGACTTTTTCTCTAAATGAAAAAAACAGTACTTTTTTTTACTGTAATAAATTGTGGTGTTGTTTGGGCATTTACAGTAATACACCAAGAAATCTACAATTTTTTGCGGTAAAACGAACAGGTGACAAAATTTTACTGGAAATTTGGAGGGTTTTTTTTAATTTGCTGTAAAAAACAAATGTAAATTTTACATTAAAAAATCTGACAATGAGCTGCCTTTTTTATTTATTTTTTTACTATAAAAACAGCAGTACTGTTTTTTCATTTACAGTAATATACACTAAATTTTGGGGGTGAAATTATTGCAATTTAGCATATTTTTTTTATACATCATCCATCCATTTTCTACCGCTGGTCCCTCTCGGAGTCGCGGAAGGTACTGGGACCTATTGGGCATTTTAGTTTGAAAAAAAATATTCTAATAAAATGCATAAAAAAGTGTGTAATAATAGTTAGATGCGGCCCTCTGGGGCCAAACATAACTGCGATGAAAACGACTTTGACACCTCTGTCTTAAACCTTTACTGACTCATCTTTCACTCCTGTTTTGGCTTAGGTATGAGGAGGAGTTGCTGAAGAAAGCAGAACTTGAGAACGACTTCATTATCACCAAAAAGGTGAGCTTTACTTACAATATGCGTAACAAAGCATGTTTCCATACGTGCAATTTAACATGTCTTAAAAAAAAGGATCAGACGAAGCAGAGCTTAGTTTAGCCTCTACCCAATTGTTGCTGAAATTTGTAGATATTCTTCAATATTACAAAACATATTCTCCTCCAAACATTGCTGGGTATTGTGACCAGGCAGCTACATTTTCGTTTCATCTGACATCACATTGACAAAGGTGAGACCTTCTGGAGGAAAGTTCTGAGGTCAGATGAAACAAAAATGGAACTGTTTGGCCACAATACCCAGCAATATGTTTGGACTTTAATCCCCGGTACACCGTACCTACTGTCAAGCATGGTGGTGGTGGTAGTATGATGCTCTTGGCCTGTTTTGCTGCCAATGGAACTGGTGCTTTACAGAGAGTAAATGGGACAATGAAAAAGGAGGATTAGCTCCAAATTCTTCAGGACAACCCAACATCATCAGCCCAGAGTTAGGGTTTTCATAATCGAACATAATAGTGTGAGAGTCCAGTCCATAGTGGATCTAGTTAATAGTGCGAGAGTCCAGTCCATAGTGGATCTAAGATAATAGTGTGAGAGTCCAGTCCATATTGGATCTGGTTTATCGTGTGAGAGTCCAGTCCATAGTGGATCTAGTTACAAGTGTGAGAGTCCAGTTCATATTGGATCTAGTTAATAGTGTGAGAGTCCAATCCATAGTGGATCTAGTTAATAGTGTGAGAGTCCAGTCCATGGTGGATCTAGTTAAAAGTGTGAGAGTCCAGTCCATATTGGATCTAGATAACAGTGTGAGTGTCCAGTCCATAGTGGGTCTAGTTAATAGTGTGAGAGTCCAGTCCATAGAGGGCCTAGCTAATAGTGTGAGAGTCCTGTCCATAGTGGATCTAGTTAATAGTGTGAGAGTCCAGTCCACAGTGGATCTAGTTAATAGTGTGAGAGTCCAGTCCATAGAGGGCCTAGCTAATAGTGTGAGAGTCCAGTCCATAGAGGGCCTAGCTAATAGTGTGAGAGTCCAGTCCATTGTGGATCTAATTAATAATTTGAGAGTCCAGTCCATAGTGGATCTAACATAATAGTGTGACAGTCCAGTCCATAGTAAATCGAACATAATAGTGTGAGAGTCCAGTCCATAGTGGATCTAACATAATAGTGTGAGAGTCCAGTCCTTAGCGGATATCGTTAATAGTGTGAAAGTCCAGTCCATAGAAGATCGAACATAATTGTCTGAGAGTCTAGTCCATAGTGGATCTGGTTAATAGTGTGAGGGTCCAGTCCATAGTGGACCTAATTAATAGTGTGAGAGTCCAGTCCATAGTAGATCGAACATAATAGTGAAGTGAATTATATTTATATAGCGCTTTTCTCTAGTGACTCAAAGCGCTTTACATAGTGAAACCCAATATCTAAGTTACATTTAAAGCAGTGTGGGTGGCACTGGGAGCAGGTGAGTAAAGTGTCTTGCCCAAGGACACAACGGCAGTGACTAGGATGGCACAAGCGGGAATCGAACCTGCAACCCTCAAGTTGCTGGCACGGCCACTCTACCAACCGTGCTATGCCGCCCCACGTGTGAGAGTCCAGTCCATAGTGGATCTAGTTAATAGTGTGAGAGTCCAGTTCATATTGGATCTCGTTAATAGTGTGAGAGTCCAGTCCGTAGTGGATCTAACATAATAGTGTGAGAGTCCAGTCCATAGTAGATCGAACATAATTGTCTGAGAGTCTAGTCCATAGTGGATCTGGTTAAGGGTGTGAGAGTCCAGTCCATAGTGAATCTAACATAATAGTGTGAGAGTCCAGTCCATAGTGGATCTAACATAATAGTGTGAGAGTCCAGTCCATAGTAGATCGAACATAATTGTCTGAGAGTCTAGTCCATAGTGGATCTGGTTAAGAGTGTGAGAGTCCAGTCCATAGTGAATCTAACATAATAGTGTGAGAGTCCAGTCCATAGTGGATCTAACATAATAGTGTGAGAGTCCAGTCCATAGTGGATCTAGTTAACAGTGTGAGAGTCCAGTCCATAGTGGATATAGTTAATAGTGTAAGGGTCCAGTCCATAGTGGATGTAGTTAACAGTGTGAGAGTCCAGTCCATAGTGGATCTAGTCCAGTCCATAGTGGATGTAGTTAACAGTGTGAGAGTCCAGTCCATAGTGGATCTAGTCCAGTCCATAGTGGATATAGTTAATAGTGTAAGGGTCCAGTCCATAGTGGATGTAGTTAACAGTGTGAGAGTCCAGTCCATAGTGGATCTAGTCCAGTCCATAGTGGATGTAGTTAACAGTGTGAGAGTCCAGTCCATAGTGGATTGAGTCCAGTCCATAGTTGATCTAGTTAATAGCGTGAGAGTCCAGTCCATAGTGGGGCCAGCAGGAGATCATCTTGATTGGAGACCGGTCAGCAGCGCAGAGACGTCCCCAACTGATGCACAGGCGAGCGGTCCATCCTGGGTCCTGACTTTGGACAGCTAGCTCATCATCCGTGGTCACCGAATCTGTGCCCCCTCCCACAAAGTAGAGCGGGGCAGAGCAGAAAATAAACGGCAGATCAACTGGTCTTAAAGGGGGGTCTATTTAAAGGCTCGAGTATACAAATGAGTTTTAAGATGGGACTTCAAAGTTTGTACTGAGGCATCAGGATGTCTGTGTGGAAGTCAGCACCTCTAATAAAGACTATGTGATAAAAGGATGCAGATGAAGAACACTTGGAAGCTGTCCATCTGGCTCTGGATTTGGAGGATCTGATTGGCCAGTTGGAGTTCCTGAGGGTCGGCCATGACGAGGTATCCTCGGCGAGACTTTAATTTTTCTAGAAACATGGAGACTTAAGTTTTTTAATTCCTGCAAACACCATTTGCAGGAGATTAAAGAACTGGAATCTCAAATCCAGAACGAGACGGTGATTTTACGAGAGAACAGCAAGCGGCTGTTGGACATGGACGAGATTGTAGAGGGCGTCAAGGGTCAGTACGCCAACATGGCCGCTCGCACCCGGGAGGAGGCGGAGCACTGGAACCGGAAAAAGGTGAGGAGCAGGAAGAAATGTTGTTTTCTGTCTTTAAAGGCCTACTGAAACCCACTACTAGCGACCACGCAGTCTGATAGTTTATATATCAATGATGAAATATTAACATTGCAACACATGCCAATACGGCCGCTTTAGTTTACTAAATTGCAATTTTAAATTTCCAGCGGAGTTTCTTGTTGAAAATGTCGCGGAATGATGACGTGTGTTTGTGACGTTATTGGTTGGAGGGGACATACTAGCCCAGCACCACACACGGCTAAAAGTCGTCTCTTTTCATCGCATAATTACACAGTAATTTGAACATCTGTGTTGCTGAATCTTTTGCAATTTGTTCAATTAATAATGGAGACGTCAAAGAAGAATGCTGTTGGTGGAAAGCGGTGGATTGCAGCTGCATTTAGCAACCAAAACACAGCCGGTGTTTCTTTGTTTGTTGTGAAGCTTTAACACAGAGCGGTCAAGCGAACATGTTTCTCTACGTCAACCAGCATGTTTTTGGAGGGGAAAATTGTAGTATACAGTGGGACAAAAAAGTATTTAGTCAGCCACCCATTGTGCAAGTTCTCCCACTTAAAATGATGACAGAGTCTGTAATTTTCATCATAGGTACACTTCAACTGTGAGAGACAGAATGTGAAAAAAAAATCCAGGAATTCACATTGTAGGAATTTTAAAGAATTTATTTGTAAATTATGGTGGAAAATAAGTATTTGGTCAACTATTCAAAGCTCTCACTGATGGAAGGAGGTTTTGGCTCAAAATCTCACGATACATGGCCCCATTTATTCTTTCCTTAACACGGATCAATCGTCCTGTCCCCTTAGCAGAAAAACAGCCCCAAAGCATGATGTTTCCACCCCCATGCTTCACAGTAGGTATGGTGTTCTTGGGATGCAACTCAGTATTCTTCTTCCTCCAAACACGGCGAGTTGAGTTTATACCAAAATAGATACATGGATGATACAGCAGAGGATTGGGAGAATGTCATGTGGTCAGATGAAACCAAAACAGAACTTTTTGGTATAAACTCAACTCGTCGTGTTTGGAGGAAGAAGAATACTGAGTTGCATCCCAAGAACACCGTACCTACTGTGAAGCATGGGGGTGGAAACATCATGCTTTGGGGCTGTTTTTCTGCTAAGGGGACAGGACGATTGATCCGTGTTAAGGAAAGAATGAATGGGGCCATGTATCGTGAGATTTTGAGCCAAAACCTCCTTCCATCAGTGAGAGCTTTGAATGGTTGACCAAATACTTATTTTCCACCATAATTTACAAATAAATTCTTTAAAATTCCTACAATGTGAATTCCTTGATTTTTTTTCACATTCTGTCTCTCACAGTTGAAGTGTACCTATGATGAAAATTACAGACCTCTGTCATCATTTTAAGTGGGAGAACTTGCACAATGGGTGGCTGACTAAATACTTTTTTGCCCCACTGTATATCTTACCAGAGACATCAGTGGACTATGCGTCCTCCTGCAGTAGCTGTCAAAAAGGCAACTGTGATCTTGGCTCCTCAGCTTCTCTCTGAGACACTGGCGTGTTCACCGCAGCCATCTGACTTTGAGGTATGTCTTTACAATCTCACTAAAACACTATTAAAACAAAGAGCAGATAAG
This sequence comes from Nerophis ophidion, assembly GCF_033978795.1. NCBI lineage: Eukaryota > Metazoa > Chordata > Actinopteri > Syngnathiformes > Syngnathidae > Nerophis > Nerophis ophidion. Next base: position 11,816,131 of record NC_084637.1, read on the forward strand.
GGATCTTCTAGAATTATCTTAGTAAATGTGTCTAATTACATCTGAAACGCTCACACTGCCGCCGCCCGCAGCCGTCGCTTTTTATTTTTCATTTTTTTTCTAGTCCTTCACTATCAATATCCTCATCCACGAATCTTTCATCCTCGCTCAAATTAATGAGGAAATTGTCGTTTTCTCGGTCCGAATTGCTCTTACTGGTGGTGGCTCACATTATAAACAATTGAATAGATTGTATTTTACGTCTTCTCAGCTGTTTAAAATTGGTGTAGTAGATAGCAAGTTATGTACGAAGTGTCGGGCAGCTGAGGGAACTCTTCATTTATTGTGGGAATGTCAGAGAATAAAAGAGTTATGGTTGAAAACAACAAAATAAGCAATCACATTGTCAGTTAATTGTTGAACCCCAAGATGCAGAGAAAGAGGCAGGCATTGAATGGTAAAACATGATTTAATTAAAACTAAACAAGAACAAACAAAATCCACGCACGTGGGCAGAATAACAAACTAAGGGAGCTAGCACTGGAAGCTAGAAAACAAAAAGGAACTTTAGCATGGAAGCTAGTGGATAGCAAACAGAAAAACTGGAAATAACTAATGCTAACAGAAACAGCTTACAGCTACGACGACCAAGACAAAATGTAGCATGACAGGTAGTAGCTGTAACAAAACAACACGACAGGAAGCACGACAAGAGTGATATGTGGCAACGACAATACAATGATCCAGCAACTGACACCAGACAAAGCAGGTACAAATAGGAGCGGGCTGATTGGCAAAAGGTGTGGCCAGGTGCCAATCAGCCGCAGCTGAGGAGGAACACAGCACTCAGGGAACAAGACAGGAAGCTGACAAAATAAGAGCACTAGACAGGAACTAAAAACAGGAGATACTAAACACAGAGGAAACAGACAAATGCAGAGGAAAAAACTAAAACATAGACAAACTGTCAGGATTAAGTCTGACACAAATTCCTTAATATAAACATCCCAATGACATTGCAAACTTGTTTTCTTGGGGATCGCCATCAATTTAGGAACGTGTCATCAAAGAGTAAAAATGCATTTCTTTCAATATGCATAATAACAAAACAGGTAATATTAAAAAAATTGATAAATTTTGATAGTTCAACTAATTGGGGCGGCATAGCTCGCTTGGTAGAGTGGCCGTGCCAGCAACTTGAGGGTTGCAGGTTCGATTCCCGCTTCCGCCATCCTAGTCACTGCCGTTGTGTCCTTGGGCAAGATACTTTACCCACCTGCTCCCAGTGCCACCCACACTGGTTTAAATGTAACTTAGATATTGGGTTTCACTATGTAAAGCGCTTTGAGTCACTAGAGAAAAGCGCTATATAAATATAATTCACTACACTTCACTTCATACTGACTGCTGTACACAAGCTATGGAGATGATATCAGTAGAAAAAACTGCATTTATTTTAGATAATAATGAGTCATATATTGGAATATGGGATCCCTTATTGAAATTTGTTTTAAGTATTAAATTAAGCAAAATATGACTTATTATATCTTTGTGTAAAATATTGGACACAGCTTATGAGATGCGACGCATTGTTCATTTTTTTTTTGTATTAAAATTATTAATGATAATATCAATGAGGGATTTTTAATCACTGCTATTTTGAAATTGTTACTGATATTGATAATATTCATTTTTTTTCACTACTTTTAGATTGTACCGAGTCATGTTTGTGTGTCCTCAATTGCTCTGTTTATTGTTATTATGAATGTTGCTAAGTCAGGTTTGGTTTTGGAATTTGATTGCCTTATTATGTATTGTTTTGTTGAATTGATTAATACATTTATTTAAAAACAAAAAACAAAAAAAAAAACAATGTGAGGATTTGAGGAGCCCTCACACCGGTGACATCACACGCACATCGTCTGCTACTTCAGTAAAAGCAAGGCTTTTTTAATTAGCGACCAAAAGTTGCGAACTTTATTGTCGATGTTCTCTACTAAATCCTTTCAGCAAAAATATGGCAATATCGCGAAATGATCAAGTATGACACATAGAATGGACCTGCTATCCCCAAATAAAAAAAAAAATCTCATTAATCAATCTCTTTAACTCGCGTCTCCCGCCCTCAGATGGACGTCATGGGCCTGAAAGCCGGACAACGCGAACAGGAAGTCAGGGAAATAAGGAGGGAGATCTCAGACGTGGTGCGCTTCATCCAGAGGCTTAACAGCGAGCTGGAGGCTCTAAAGAGGAAGGTTTGTTTCTCCCAGCCTCCTTTTTAAATCTGCACATGCACCTCCTTCATCTGGACCACCTGCCGCCCCAGGAGGAGTCCCTGAAGAAGGACATCAGCGACGCTACCGTGGAAGGCGAGGCGAGCTTGGCCAAGGCCCGCGGCGACATCGCTCAGCTGGAGGAGGCCTTGAGGAGAGCCAAGCACGACATGGCGGGTCAGATACGCGAACACCAAGAACTGATGAACCTCAAGCTGGCGTTGGATATCGAGATCCTCACGTATCGAAAGCTGCTGGAGGGCGAGGAGATGAGGTACCGGCAGCCCCGACCAGTTTCGGGAAGCTCTCATTCAGCCATGTTTTATATACTGGAAAGCAGGGGTCACCAACGTTGGACTGTTCTAAAAATAACTCAAATAGCTCAAAATAAGTCAAATAGCAGCACTTACCAGTGAGCTGCCTCTATTTTTTTTTTAATTATTTACTAGCAAGCTGGTGTCGCTTTGCTCGACATTTTTAATTCTAAGAGAGACAAAACTCAAATAGAATTTGAAAATCCAAGAAAATATTTTAAAGACTTTGTCTTCACTTGTTTTAAATAAATTCATTTCTTTTTTTACTTTGCTTCTTATAACTTTCAGAAAGACAATTTTAGAGAAAAAATACAACCTTAAAAATGATTTTACGATTTTTAAACACAAATACCTTTTTATCTTTTAAATTCTTTCCTCTTCTTTCCTGACAATTTAAATCAATGTTCAAGTATTTTTTATTTTTTTATTGTAAAGAATAATAAATACATTTTAATTTAATTCTTCATTTTAGCTTCTGTTTTTTCGATGAAAAATATTTGTGAAATATTTCTTCAAACTTATTATGATTAAAATTCCCCAAACATATTCTGGCAAATCTAGAAAATCTGTAAAATCTAATTTAAATCTTATTTCAAAGTCTTTTGAATATCATTTAAAATTTTCTGGTAAATCTAGAAGAAATAATGATTTGTCTTTGTTAGAAATATAGCTTGGTCCAATTTGTTATATATTCTAACACAGTGCAGATTGGATTTTAACCTAGTTAAAACATGTCATCAAAATTGTAAATCACAAAAAATTACTAATGATGTTCCATAAATTTTTATTTTTTTATTTTTTCAAATAGATTCGAATTAGCTAGTTTTTCTCTTAATTTTTTTCGGTTGAATTTTGAATTATAAAGTGTCCAAATTGAAGATAACCCATATTTCAAAATGTAATTTTCATTTTTTTCGTGTATTCTTCTCTTTTAAACCGTTCAATTAAGTGTTTTTTTCATCATTTATTCTCTACAAAAAACCTTCCGTAAAAGGAAAAAAAAAAATGTACGACGGAATGACAGACAGAAATACCCATTTTTTAAAATATATATAGATTTATTTATTAAAGGTAAATTGAGCAAATTGGCTATTTCTGGCAATTTATTTACGTGTGTATCAAACTGGTAGCCCTTCGCATTAATCAGTACCCAAGAAGTAGCTCTTGGTTTCAAAAAGGTTGGTGACCCCTGCTGTCGTAGTGGTTTGTGCCGCCCTTTGAGACACTAGTGATTTAGGGCTATATAAATAAACATTGATTGATTGATTGATTGATAAAGCATCATGCAACTTTTTTACGCTTCCTTGTCTTTGCAGGATGAACGAGCTCATGCGTCACTCAGGTGAGAATCAAACCACGGGCTTTCTTTGCTGACCTTTGGAATAAATAGAACAAGGAAATAGGGGGACAGATATGCTGTTTTTTTAGGATTAGGGAAACAAACTTGCAAAAAAAAACAGTGGGACCAGTTTATGTGGACGACACTCGTACTGGCTGACTCACATTGTTGACATAAGTGGTTGGCGACACAATGGAAACTAACCATTACTCGCACATTTACTTGTGACGTCATCCAGAAACCAGGGACAACTGGCTTGCGTACAGGAAGCATGCTTCGAAGGGATTAGATGCATGTTTTGAAATTGAAAAAATAAATTGTTCAATAATTAACTTTTTTGTACAAAATTAACAAAATGAAATAAGTAACTTGACTTTGTTTTTTCAAGATTGCTTTATGATTTATTTGGATGTTGTTTACATTGTATGTAGTGGCTGGTAATCAAACCATAGCCGCTGAAACAGAAAACCAATACACGTTATTACACCAGCATTGTTACACCAGCATTATTACACCAGCTTTATTACACTAGCATTATTAAACCAGCATTTTTAAACCAGCATTTTTAAACCAGCATTGTTACACCAGCATTATTACACCAGCATTATTACACCAGCATTATTACACCAGCATTATTTCACTAGCATTATTACACTAGCATTATTAAACCAACATTATTACACCAGCATTATAAAACCAGCATTATCACACCGGCATTATTACACCAGCATTATGACACCAACATTATTACACCAGCATTATTAAACCAGCATTACGACACCTGCATTATTACACCAACATCATTACACCGGCATTATGACACCAGTATTATTAAACTAATATTATTACACTAGCGTTATTAAACCAGTATTATTAAACCAGCATTATTACACTAGCATTATTAAACCAATATTATTACACTGGCATAATTAAACTAACAATATTACACTAGCCTTATTACACCAGCATAATTAAACCAACATTATTACACTAGCATTATTAAACTAACATTATTACACTAGCATTATTAAACTAACATTATTACACTAGCATTATTAAACTAGCATTATTACATTGGCATCATTACACCAGCATTATTACACTATTATTAAACTAACATTATTACACTAGCATTATTAAACTAGCATTATTACATTGGCATCATTACACCAGCATTATTACACTAGCGTTTTTAAACCAGCATTATTACACCAACATTATTAAACCAGCATTATTAAACCAATATTATTACACCAACATTATTACACCAGCATTTTTAAACCAGCATTATTAAACCATCATTATTACACTAGCATAATTAAATTAACATTATTACACTAGCATTATCACACCAGCATTACGACTCCTGCATTATTACAGTAGCATAATTAAACTAACATTATTAAACCAGCATTATTAAACCAGCATTACGACTCCTGCATTATTACACCAACATTATTACACTAGCATTATGACACCAGTATTATTAAACCAATATTATTACACTAGCATAATTAAACTAACAATATTACACTAGCATTATTACACCAGCATAATTAAACCAACATTATTACACTAGCATTATTAAACCAGTATTATTAAACCAGCATTATTACACTAGCATTTTTAAACCAACATTATTATTACACTAGCATTATTAAACCAACATCATTACACCGGCATTATGACACCAGCATTATTACACTAGCATAATTAAACTAACAATATTACACCAGCATAATTAAACCAACATTATTACACTAGCATTATTAAACCAGTATTATTAAACCATCATTATTACAGTAGCATAATTAAACTAGCATTATCACACCAACATTATTACACTAGCATTATTACACTGGCATTATTACACCAGCATTATTAAACCAACATTATTACACTAGCATTACTAACTAGGTCATAAAATCAGTGTCAGTTGAGTCCATAGGTTGCCTGTAGGGATTTGTATTGTCCAGCAGATGTCAGTATTTAGTGACACAGTATCAATACAGTTTTGCAATGTGTCGAAACGCTTCATGACGCCTCATCAACCCATCACTAGTATTAGCTGCGAATGCGACTTGTTTTCCGTTTTTAGTACTACTTTGTTATTTTGTGGAATAAATAATGTTCCAACCTGCACGCCCTGTCCGGAGTGGTCCGTCTGCATTCGGGAGAACGAACCCCGCAGCAAGCTGCGACCCAAACATGACAGCTGCTTTTGAAATGTAAGAGCCAAATAGGTCTTTACTAAGAAATATTCCTCTGTATCTGACAGTATTGCTAATCAGACTCAGAAATGCTTTAATAATCCTCGAGGGGAAATTAAGATTTTCAGCACAATGCCATTCAATAGCAGATAAACATTACAGGGAGACAGAACAGGATCAAACATTACAGGGAGACAGAACAGGACCAAACATTACAGGGAGACAGAACAGGATCAAACATTACAGGGAGACAGAACAGGATCAAACATTACAGGGAGACAGAACAGGATCAAACATTACAGGGAGACAGATAAGGATCAAACATTACAGGGAGACAGAACGGGATCAAACATTACAGGGAGACAGAACAGGATCAAACATTACAGGGAGACAGAACAGGATCAAACATTACTGGGAGACAGAACAGGATCAAACATTACAGGGAGACAGAACAGGATCAAACATTACAGGGAGACAGAACGGGATCAAACATTACAGGGAGACAGAACGGGATCAAACATTACAGGGAGACAGAACGGGATCAAACATTACAGGGAGACAGAACGGGATCAAACATTACAGGGAGACAGAACGGGATCAAACATTACAGGGAGACAGAACGGGATCAAACATTACAGGGAGACAGAACGGGATCAAACATTACAGGGAGACAGAACAGGATCAAACATTACAGGGAGACAGAACGGGATCAAACATTACAGGGAGACAGAACGGGATCAAACATTACAGGGGAGACAGAACGGGATCAAACATTACAGGGAGACAGAACAGGACCAAACATTACAGGGAGACAGAACAGGACCAAACATTACAGGGAGGCAGAACGGGATCAAACATTACAGGGAGACAGAACGGGATCATACATTACAGGGAGACAGAACAGGATCAAACATTACAGGGAGACAGAACAGGATCAAACATTACAGGGAGACAGAACAGGATCATACATTACAGGGAGACAGAACGGGATCAAACATTACAGGGAGACAGAACAGGATCATACATTACAGGGAGACAGAACAGGATCAAACATTACAGGGAGACAGAACAGGATCGCTGAAGGGTCTGCCAACTTCTGGCACACCTTACAATAAAGGTGAGAAACAGGTCAACTCTGGAGGGGTTGAGAAAAAAAACAAAAACATCACACTTCAGTCTAAGCCTGGGTCCACATCTGACCTGGGATCAGTTCTTGTGGACAGGTGCACATCTGACCTGGGATCAGTTCTTGTGGGCAGGAGAACATCTGACCTGGGAGCAGTTCTTGTGGCCATGTCCACATATGACCTGGGATCAGTTATTATGGGCATGTCCACATATGACCTGGGATCAGTTATTATGGGCATGTCCACATCTGACCTGAGATCAGTTCTTGTGGGAAGAAGAACAGCTGACCTGGGATCAGTTCTTGTGGACAGCTGCACATCTAACCTGAGAATAGTTCTTTTTGGGCAGGTGCACATATGACCCGGGATCATTTATTATGGCCAGCTGCACATCTGATTTGGGATCAGTTCTTGTGGGAAGGAGAACAGCTGACCTGGGATCAGTTCTTGTGGACAGCTGCACATCTAACCTGAGAATAGTTCTTTTGAGCAGGTGCACATATGACCCGGGATCAGTTATTATGGGCAGCTGCACATCTGATTCGGGATCAGTTCTTGTGGGCAGCTGCACATCTGACCTGGGATCAGTTCTTGTGGGCAGGTGCACATCTGACCTGAGATCAGTTCTTGTGGCCATGTCCACATCTGACTTGGGATCAGTTATTATGGGCAGGTGCACATCTGACCTGGGATCAGTTCTTGAGAGCAGGTGCACATATGACCTGGGATCAGTTCTTGTGGGCAGGTGCACATCTGACCTGAGATCAGTTCTTGTGGCCATGTCCACATCTGACTTGGGATCAGTTATTATGGCCATGTCCACATCTGACCTGAGATCAGTTCTTGTGGCCATGTCCACATCTGACCTGGGATCAGTTCTTGTGGGCAGGAGAACATCTGACCTGGGATCAGTTCTTGTGGCCATTTCCACATCTGACCTGAGATCAGTTCTTGTGGACTGGTGCACATCTGACCTGGGATAAGTTCTTGTGGGCAGGTGCACATATGTCCCGGGATCAGATCTTGTGGCCCATGTCCACATCTGACCTGAGATCAGTTCTTGTGGCCATGTCCTCATCTGACTTAAGATCAGTTCTTTTGAGCAGGTGCACATATGACCCGGGATCAGTTCTTGTGGGCAGGAGAACATCTGACCTGGGATCAGTTCTTTGGACAGGTGCACATCTGATTTGGGATCAGTTCTTGTGGGCATGTCCACATCTGCCCTAAGATCAGTTCTTTTGAGCAGGTGCACATATGACCTGGGATCAGTTCTTTGGACAGGTGCACATCTGATTTGGGATCAGTTCTTGTGGGCATGTCCACATCTGCCCTAAGATCAGTTCTTTTGAGCAGGTGCACATATGACCTAAGATCAGTTCTTATGAGCAGGTGCACATCTGACCTGAGATCAGTTCTTGTGATGGCTGCGCTCGAGAATCAGTTTGGTGATTTAACCCCCAATTCCCAATAACCCTGTTTTAAATTCTTTATAATATGAGATATTGTATTATTTGAAATACACAACCTTTTAACATATTAGGTATGTTTGCATACCGACGATACCAGTGGGGATTTTTACTCCGTATCGGATCGGAAAGAAAATCAGTGGTATCGCACATCACTACTACTAACTACCCAGAATACAAAACAGGTCTGTGCGATACTTAGTGATGTTCTAGTTGAACATAAAGAATGGCTGAAGCATACTAGAGAAATAAATGGCGACTGTCTCGTGTGTCCCACTGAATCCAAACTTCTCTTTTGCTCAGATTTCTAAAAATAAGCAACCCACCAATCCACGTCCTTGCTTGCACGCAGACGTTCACCAGCAGCCGCTGCCACCCGAGGAGACCGGAACAAGTCCGGACCTCACATCCAAAGTCCTCCGCCCAGCAAGTCCCCAAGACAGGGGACAACGTATGGTCATCAAGGTGCAAGTGGAGGCAGGGAGGCTTGTGTCGGAAAAATTCCTCTTATACACATGATTAAAAGGAAAATGCTGCAAAATGTGCACTGTCTGTCTCTGCTTTTTCTTCATCATTAATCAGCTAAAACACCAAAATACAGCTTTTTTTTTAGACCAATCATAGCCGGCAACCCTACCAGTTTCCCAGGAAAACTACAAAACCCAAAACTAGTATAGTTGGCACGCTGTGTAAATTGTCAATAAAAACAGAATATAATGATATGCAAATCATTTTCAACCTATATTCAATTGAATACAGTTGTGATTAAAATTGTTCAACCCCCACACAATTTTGTTGTTTTAGCAAGTTGGACATTTATTCCGTATTTTGTTTATAGTCATATCAAATAAAGATGCATTAAATAGACAAATGCAACTTGAATTACAACATATTTTGTAGCATACCAAACAGTGTCATTTCTCTTTATATCTCATTGACAAAATTATTCAACCCCTTAAAGATCATAAGTCTTAAGAACAGAATTTGAATAAGGTCTTTTCAATCAGGTGTTGAAAACACCTGTAGATGTGATTAGAACCATAACAAGCAACAATTAAACTGATTGAAAAAGACTGTGACGCTCAGCGTCTTGTAGATTTTCAATGGTGTATTTGCAACATGGTGAAGTCCAGGGAGTGGTCAAAGAAGTCAAGAGAGGAGGTAATTTCTCTTCATAAGAAAGGATATGGATATAAGAAAATAGCAAAGACATTACACATTCCAAGAGACTCAGTTGGGAGCATAATTCGTTAGTTTAAAGTTAAAGTTTAAAGCTAAAGGCACTGTGGAAACACTACCTGGGTGTGGTAGGAAGAGGATGCTGTCCGGTATTTGAAGCGTACAGTAGTGAAAAACCCCCGGGTAACAGCTGAGGAACTACAACAGGACATTGCAGAGGGGGGAACGCAGGTTTCGTCCCAGACAATAAGGCGCGCACTACGAGATGAAGGCCTCCATGCCAGAACTCCCAGGCGCACCCCACTTCTGACTACCACGCACAAGAAAAATAGACTCCAGTATGCCAAAAATCATCTGAACGAACCCCAAAGGTTTTGGGAAACTGTTCTATGGAGTGATGAGACAAAACTGGAACTCTTGGGGCCTATGAATCAACGTTATGTCTGGAGGAGAAAAAATGAAGCTTACAAAGAGAAGAACACCTTGCCTACTGTTAAGCATGGTGGGGGGTCAATCATGCTCTGGGGCTGTTTCTCTGCGTCAGGTACCGGGAATCTCTAGCGCGTTCAAGGCATTATGAATTCTATTTCCTAGCAGGATATATTAGCTGCAAATGTCATGAAGTCAGTGACGAAGCTGAGGCTTGGGAGACGTTGGACCTTCTAACAGGACAACGATCCCAAGCATACCTCCAAATCAACATCAGAGTGGTTGCAGAAGAAGGGCTGGAAGACTCTGGAGTGGCCTTCACAGTCGCCAGACCTAAATCCTATAGAAAAGCTGTGGTGGGACTTGAAGAAGGCAGTTGCAGCACGCAAGCCCAAGAATATGAATGAACTGGAGGCCTTTGCCCAAGAGGAATGGGCTAAAATACCTGTAGATGCTTGCAAGAAGCTTGTGTCCGCTTATGTATCACCTTTGAAGGATGTCATTACTGCCAAAGGGTGTTCTACTAAGTACTAAAGATGCATGTAACTAGGGGGTTGAATACTTTTGTCAATGAGATATTAAGAAAAATGTCCTTTTTTGGTATTTTGTAAAATACAGTATTACAATTTAAGTTGCATTTGTCTATTTGACACATCTTTATTTGATATGACTATAAACAAAATACGGAATAAATGTCCAATTTGCTAAAACACCAAAATTGTGTGGGGGTTGAATAATTTTGATCACAACTTAACGTTCAAACTTCATGAATGTTTTTTGTGTCCAACAAGTATGTGCTCCAATCACTCTATCACAAAAAAACAAGAGTTTTAGAAATGATTGGAAACTCAAGACATTATGTTCTTTACCAGTGGATGTAAAATTTGCCCAGGACAGTTGTTCAAGGTGGGCTCCCAAATTGATGGGGATTTGAGTAACACTGAAGACTATTGGAGTCGTGTCCAACAGTGCAACGCTCCAAAAAGATCTGACAAGAAGGTGAAGCACGGGCCGAGTCGAAGTGGTGCTGCTTTGAACATGTTCTCTGTCTACCATCTGCAGAAATTACCATGAATAAATGATGCAACATGTCTGCATCATGTTCCAAATTACTCCCCTCCCCTTCGTTGTTTTCCTGGCACGGCGGGATCTTCCACTGTGGAAAACATATTTGTACATACGCTTACATGCGGCAGGTGCACCCAACGATGAGAGCATCGCGTCTTGCATCTTTTTCAGACCTCGTTTGCGCCTAATTTCATTAAAAGACGCTCTTCCTCAGGTTGCTCACTGTCTGCCTTCCGCCCACATGCTGCCCGCCACACATTCAAAACCCCATTTTTTTTTTTGCAGAGGAAAAGAAGACAGGACAGTATTTTCCAACATGTATTTCAACACCTTTTTCACCAAAGCACACATTTGCAGTGTTTCTCCTGCAAATTCTCACTCCTATGAACTACTCTGTAATTGTCTTCATGCAAACAAAGGCCGATGTTTTCCTTGTGTCTGGGGAGTACTCCTCAGCTTG